>NW_026571036.1:1402956-1462956 GCF_026225935.1 Boleophthalmus pectinirostris
CTCTTCTCCAAACTGTTCTTCTCAGATCTTTCTCCACGTTCTAGTCGTTTCTCCGTGTTCTCGTCGTTCCTCCTCAGATGTTTCTCCGTGTTCTCGTCGTTCCTCCTCAGATGTTTCTTCGTGTTCTCGTCGTTCCTCCTCAGATGTTTCTTCGCGTTCTCGTCGTTCCTCCTCAGATGTTTCTCCGCGTTCTCGTCGTTCCTCCTCAGATGTTTCTTCGCGTTCTCGTCGTTCCTCCTCAGATGTTTCTCCGTGTTCTCGTCGTTCCTCCTCAGATGTTTCTTCGTGTTCTCGTCGTTCCTCCTCAGATGTTTCTTCGTGTTCTCGTCGTTCCTCCTCAGATGTTTCTTCGTGTTCTCGTCGTTCCTCCTCAGATGTTTCTTCGTGTTCTCGTCGTTCCTCCTCAGATGTTTCTCCGTGTTCTCGTCGTTCCTCCTCAGATGTTTCTCCGTGTTCTCGTCGTTCCTCCTCAGATGTTTCTTCGTGTTCTCGTCGTTCCTCCTCAGATGTTTCTCCGTGTTCTCGTCGTTCCTCCTCAGATGTTTCTTCGTGTTCTCGTCGTTCCTCCTCAGATGTTTCTCCGTGTTCTCGTCGTTCCTCCTCAGATGTTTCTTCGTGTTCTCGTCGTTCCTCCTCAGATGTTTCTCGTGTTCTCTCGTCGTTCCTCTCTCAGATGTTTCTTCGTGTTCTCGTCGTTCCTCCTCAGATGTTTCTTCCGTGTTCTCGTCGTTCCTCCTCAGATGTTTCTTCGTGTTCTCGTCGTTCCTCCTCAGATGTTTCTCGTGTTCTCGTCGTTCCTCCTCAGATGTTTCTTCGTGTTCTCGTCGTTCCTCCTCAGATGTTTCTTCGTGTTCTCGTCGTTCCTCCTCAGATGTTTCTTCCGTGTTCTCGTTCGTTCCTCCTCAGATGTTTCTCCGTGTTCTCATCGTTCCTCCTCAGATTTTCTCCGCGTTTCTCCTCAGATGTTTCTTCGTGTTCTCGTCGTTCCTCCTCAGATGTTTCTTCGTGTTCTCGTCGTTTCCTCCTCAGATGTTCTCTGTTCTCGTCGTTCTCCTCAGATGTTTCTCGTGTTCTCGTCGTCCTCAGATGTTTCTTCGTGTTCTCGTCGTCCTCCTCAGATGTTCTCTTCTCGTCGTTCCTCTCAGTCGTTCCGTCGTCTCAGATGTTTCTTCGTGTTCTCGTCTTCCTCCTCAGATGTTTCTCCGTGTTCTCGTCGTTCCTCCTCAGATGTTTCTCGCGTTCTCGTCGTTCCTCCTCAGATGTTTCTTCGTGTTCTCGTCGTTCCTCCTCAGATGTTTCTTCGTGTTCTCGTCGTTCCTCCTCAGAGTTTCTTCCGTGTTCTCGTCGTTCCTCCTCAGATGTTTCTCCGTGTTCGTCGTTCCTCCTCAGATGTTTCTTCGTCTCGTCGTTCCTCCTCAGATGTTTCTTCGTGTTCTCGTCGTTCCTCCTCAGATGTTTCTTCGTGTTCTCGTCGTTCCTCCTCAGATGTTTCTTCGTGTTCTCGTCGTTCCTCCTCAGATGTTCTTCTCTTGTGGCGTGTCCAGGGGTTCAAAGGTCACCGGCTCCACGACGTCCTGGCGTCTCCAGGCTCGGCCGACCTCACCGCAGACGTGGACTTCAGTTACCTGCGCAGGTGTGCGGGGGGCGTGGCCTGTGTAGGACCTGTCAATCAAAACACCTTCCTCCGAAACATGGGCATCGACGCAAGACTCCAGGTGAGAACTAAACCAGGACTAGACCAGGACTAGACCGAGACTAGACCGAGAACTAAACCAGGACTAGACCAGGACTAGACCAGGACTAGACCGAGACTAGACCGGGACTAGACCAGACTAGACCAGGACTAGACCGGACTAGACCGACTAGACCGAGACTAGACCGACTAGGACTAACCAGGACTAGACCAGACTAGACCGAGACTAGACTAGACCAGGACTAGACCAGGACTAGACCGGAGACTAGACCGGACTAGACCGAGGACTAGACCGAGACTAGACTAGACCGAGACTAGACCGAGACTAGACCGAGAACTAGACCAGGACTAGACAGGACTAGACCAGGACTAGACCGAGACTAGACCGAGACTAGACCGAGACTAGACCGAGAACTAAACCAGGACTAGACCAGGACTAGACCGAGACTAGACCGAGAACTAAACCAGGACTAGACCAGGACTAGACCAGGACTAGACCGAGACTAGACCGAGAACTAGAACCAGGACTAGACCAGGACTAGACCAGGACTAGATAGACCGGGACTAGACCGGGACTAGACCGAGAACTAGACCGGGACTAAACCAGGAACTAGACCAGGACTAGACCGGGACTAGACCAAGAACTAAACCAGGACTAGACCGGGACTAGACCAAGAACTAAACCAGGACTAGACCAGGACTAGACCAGACTAGACCGAGAACTAAACCAGGACTAGACCGAGAACTAGAACCAGACTAGACCGAGAACTAAACCAGGACTAGACCGAGAACTAAACCAGGACTAGACCGAGAACTAGACCGGGACTAAACCAGGAACTAGACCAGGACTAGACCGGACTAGACCGAGAACTAAACCAGGACTAGACCAGGACTAGACCGAGACTAGACCGAGAACTAAACCAGGACTAGACCGAGGACTAGACCGAGAACTAAACCAGACTAGACCAGGACTAGACCGAGACTAGACCGAGAACTAAACCAGGACTAGACCGAGAACTAGACCGGGACTAGACCGAGAACTGAACCGGGACTGAACCAGGACTAGACCAGGACTAGACCAAGAAGTAAACCAGGACTAGACCAGGTCTGATCCAGGTCTGATCCAGGTCTGATCCAGGTCTGATCCAGGACTAGACCAGGTCTGATCCAGGTCTGATCCAGGTCTGATCCAGGTCTGATCCAGGACTGATCCAGGACTAGACCAGGTCTGATCCAGGTCTGATCCAGGTCTGATCCAGGTCTGATCCAGGTCTGATCCAGGACTAGACCAGGTCTGATCCAGGTCTGATCCAGGTCTGATCCAGGTCTGATCCAGGTCTGATCCAGGACTGATCCAGGTCTGATCCAGGACTAGACCAGGTCTGATCCAGGACTGATCCAGGTCTGATCCAGGACTAGACCAGGTCTGATCCAGGACTGATCCAGGTCTGATCCAGGACTGATCCAGGTCTGATCCAGGTCTGATCCAGGACTAGACCAGGTCTGATCCAGGACTGATCCAGGTCTGATCCAGGACTAGACCAGGTCTGATCCAGGTCTGATCCAGGACAGGTCTGATCCAGGACTGATCCAGGACTGATCCAGGACTGATCCAGGACTGATCCAGGACTAGACCAGGACTAGACCAGGTCTGATCCAGGACTGATCCAGGACTGATCCAGGTCTGATCCAGGTCTGATCCAGGTCTGATCCAGGTCTGATCCAGGACTAGACCAGGTCTGATCCAGGACTGATCCAGGTCTGATCCAGGACTGATCCAGGTCTGATCCAGGTCTGATCCAGGTCTGATCCAGGTCTGATCCAGGACTGATCCAGGTCTGATCCAGGACTAGACCAGGTCTGATCCAGGTCTGATCCAGGTCTGATCCAGGTCTGATCCAGGACTGATCCAGGTCTGATCCAGGTCTGATCCAGGTCTGATCCAGGTCTGGTTAGTTCTGTGTCAGGTCCTGTTGAGGTCTTGTCCGGACTCGGCCTCTCGCTCGGAGCTGCTTCGGTCTTTTCACGTCCTCATGGATCCGGGACAGATGGGACACAGGTTCCAGTTCTTCGGAGTCCTGCCCCTGAGCCGAGTCCAGAGACCGAGACCCCAGACCGGACTGAACCTGACCAAGACCCGGAGTCCAGCTCCGCTCCCCGTGGCCGGATTCACCCGACTCGAGTTCTCCTGAAGAACGTCGGAGCGGAAATCACCCGGGAACTCAGAGGAACTTAACCTTTTATGGAACTGAGTTAGTGACTGTGTTTTTCAAATCTGAGTCGTTCGTTCATTTGTGTGACGGGGTTCTATCTTACTGTAATAACGATGGCGTAGTCAGAAGGATGTTTTTTGAGTGTTTAATTAGTGTTCCCAAATAAAGAAAGTTTGAAGAGTGCTATACAACAAAAAGTGAAACAATAAAGAAAAAGTATTTACAATATATACAAACACACCAGCAAAAGTCTGCTTAAATCTCTGGTATATTACCTTCCTCTTCCAGGTCCAGGTTGGAACTGACTGAGGGAGGGAGAGTGGCTCTTTTATCCCCCATGACTCCTCCCCCAAGCCAATTAACAAAGAAATGTGGGTTTTCACCCTTAAAACCCAAATTACTGATAACAACAAAATTATGTAAAACCCAGAAAAATACAGTAAATTAAATGGCCATATCTCTGCGCCTGTAGCAGCAATAGGAAATGAGCAATAAATATTTTATTATTAACTGTGGTTTTTTTTTAGTGATGACGTCGCAGTGACGTCACATGCGAAGATCCCGCGCACGAAACCGGAAAAAGGAAGTGTCAGATCAGTGCTCTGTTTGCCAGTGGGCGTGAGGACAGGGGATGGATAATGCGGAAAGGTAGATGGAAGACGAAGGTTATGGAGGTGAAGGATTTGGCAGCGGACTTGTGTGCACCCAAGGTACTGCGGTGGTGAGCGGACGGAAAATATGTAGCGGGGACCAGAGTGGACAGACGAGGAGTGAGCAACAGAGCGGGAACGGTGCGGAATGAATAATCAAAATAAAACCAACAATAAGAAAATGAAAAAAACAAATATTTTCTTCATTATTTGTCTCCAAAACCAAAAAGAAAAACAGATAATGATTTGTTTTTTTTCAGTTTTTAATTTTGTGTTTAAATGAAAAATGAAAAAAAAAAAGGATAACGGACTGAACCAGGACTAAAACTGGACTAAAACTGGACTGAACCAGGACTGAACCAGGACTGAACCAGGACTAAACCAGGACTAAACCAGGACTAGACCAGGACTAGACCAGAACTGAACCAGGACTAAAACTGGACTAGACCAGAACTGAACCAGGACTAAAACTGGACTGAACCAGGACCAAACCAGGACCAAACCAGGATTAAACCAGGACTAACTGTTTTCAGTCCCAGTCTGGTCCTGTCTGGTTCGGTCTCAATCACAATTTGGTTCCAGTCTGGTCCCGGATCTGGTTTAGTCCTGGTTCAGTCCGACACTGCAGTTAAAGTTTTTTAAATTTTTCATTTAAACAAAAAATCGAAAACTGAAAAAACTCATCTTTATCAAGAAAATAGTCGTTTTTTAATTTTCTTAATTTTTGGTTTTATTTTGAAAAACGTATGAACGAACGACACACGGGTCAGAAAGACCCAAATAACTGTAACTGAAGTGAGTCTGAGTCTGACGACAGAAGAGTTTGCGTCGCTGTTTCCCTCTGGAGGTCGAGTTGTTCAGAAGCGACACGAGGATCAAGAACTCAAGTCATTTAGTGATTTGGAGGGAAACAGTTTGTTTAAACTTGTTCTGTTGTTTATATTTATTTGAAGAAATGTGAAATATGTGACGTTCTGTTTCAACAGGAAACGTCTGCTCCTCGTCTCTGATTTTATAAAATAAATTTCACCCCAAAAAATGCGACTTATGTTTTTTTTCTTCATTACACATTTTTTTGGCTGAAGTGAATTTGTACTAAAAGATTTAAAATAAACTTATGTGAGCAAATGAGGATTTTACTGATAAACACAGAAAAAACAGTTTCTGCTCCAAGAAGAACTTTTCCTGACACTTCGTCGTCTTTTATTTTTATTTGTCAAAGCATAAATATTGTTTAAATGAAATGACCTTTTTAATGTTGCTCGGTAACAGTTAAATAATCTTTATTTAAGTCAGGGGTCGGGAACCTTTTTGCCTCAGAGCCGTGAGCCTTAGAATATATTTTAAGACTGAATTGAACTAAATGTGAGTATAATAAGCTTCTGAATTTATTCTTTTAATAAATATTATTTTAATATATATTTATAGTCCAGACGCCGTCTCATGGTGTCTCCATGTTCCCAATGTTCCTCCAATTGTGAATCTATGTTCCCTGTGAAAACCACGGGCCAGAAGCATGTAGAACTTTGTACAAACTCACCACACGTCAGCAGAAGATCTGAGTTCAGGGAACAGAACTAAACACACGACGGGAGCATCACCGGAGCTCAGCTCCTCAAGACTCAAGACGGAGCTGAGGGTCCAGTGTTGGTCAGAAGGTCCGGAGGCTCCATCCTCAAAGGACTGGGTCTGTCTTCTGTGCGCTGGTTCTGTGGACCACAGGTCCGGACGGGCGGCTCTGGTTCTGAGTTGGTGTAAAGAATCTGGACAGAAGTGTGAATCCAGTTTGGTTGGTTATGTTGTTCTGAGCGTCCGTCCCCCCCCCCCCCCCCGCTTCAGCTCATCTGTTTCTTCTGCTGAAACACTTTTCATGTGTTTCATTTGCAAACAGCTGATGTTTCATATCCATGAGCAGAGATGAACAAGAGCTCGGAGGTCAGTGATTTTGCCTCTTTAACAGATCTGTGGAGAGGCGAGCCGCTCACTAATGCACGTTTTTAAGGTATTTGTGAGTAAAACTTACAACTGTAATGAAATAAATGCTACAGGTTTGAGTCTGATCCAGAGTCTCGTGTCGTTCTGACGACGCTCGATGGAGGATTTATGCGTTTTGATGTAAACGAAAACTTTTTTGAAAACGATGCCGTCTGTTCGTTTGCAAAACAGAGGGAGGGAAAAATTTGTTTCTCAAAACACCCGGCTGCGTGATGAAAGCATTTGAATTGAACTTGTATTGACCTGCACAGTCGACAGTGGGTCTTTTGCTGTTAGTTATAGTAAGATTTGTTAGAAACACTTTTCAAAATTGTTTTCCAGAAAGCAAAACATCCACCGTTTAGAACAAATAGAAAAACTGGAAAAGGAGAAATTCAAATTTGTCAAACAGACTTGGCAGCTCATCCAAGCTGCTCAGTTCTGGTCAGATGCTGGTGGACACTGCCTCATATCTGCCTGAAGGGGGCGCCAACTACACAGAAACGACTCTGAAAGAAACACACCTGCTTGTTTACAGTTTCTGTTAGTGTAAGTGTAAGTGCAGTACAGGAGACAAAGCAAACAAACTGTAAACAAGTAGGTGTGTGCATTTCAGAGTAGTTTCAGTTTTTCAACGTTTTCGATAAAAAACAAACAAACAAAAAAACGTGTCTATTTGACAAACTGAATCCTTTGCTATGGATTAGGGATTTTACAAACAAATAGGAAAACTGTTAGGAAAAGCTAGAAAAACAGCTATGAACATAAACTTAACTGTAATAAGTCACCACCCATCACCCACTTTGTCCACTTTCTTTTTGTTTCATGTGCGGAAGAAGAAGAGGAAGAAGAAGAAGAAGAAGAAGAAGAGGCTCCTGCATCATCTTGAGATGAGTTTTTGACAAAGCCCTGAAGTATTGAAGTGCGGTTTCTTTGCTTGAAGATGCTACTTGAGGTGCTGCCTATTTTCTGCAGAAAAGGGATGATGGATCTTCATTCTGTCAGCAACTTCTGGGATGAACTTTGGAGGTCACGGTCATTAATGGAACGACAGTTTCTTCAATCTGAAAAAAAGAACAAAGAGAAAGTATTAAATCATATAATCAAGCGTAAGACAACCCCAATACATTTTAATTTGTCAATATTCTGACTATATTTTGGTTCATTTATGTGGCACTAATTCAAATTTAATTATTCTTATAATTAAAATACCAAATATAATTAATACCAAATTAATTCAGTAGGTGTTGGTAATGGCACAATGACCTTTATCGTTTATATTATTGTATATATTAATGTTTATTAATATATAATTCCTGTTTTTATTGCGTATGTAATTTTAAGTGCATTATAAGTATTAACAGCAGTATGGAGTTACTTTTATGGAGTTACTTTTATGGAGTTACTTTTATGGAGTTACTTTTATGGAGTTACTTTTGTCTTATTAATATTCACACATACACAGATGATGGTCTACAAATAGTGATTTGTTCATGTGTTTTGATCCACAAATGCAAATTTAATATTTGTAATTTGTATTTTGGTCTTTACAAATAGAGTTTGTATTTGTAAATATATTTTTTTTCATTTGCAAAAAATAATAACATTTGTAAAACTGAAAATTTAGTTTGTAAAATGTGATTTGCATTTGTGGGTCAGCAGTTAAACAAATCCACCGGTTTCTGGTATGATGTAATTTTGGAACAGTTATTTTGAGAAACACACAAACTCAGACAGATCCACAAACTCGTACTTGACCAGCAGGTGGCAGCAGCTGACACACGAAACATCTGACACTGAAATGGAAGCATCTCTTTCTAACTTAAGGTCACTTAGGCTAATGTTTACATTTATCAAACGCCTCAACAGCAAAGGACTGAGCAGTAAAATGACAAAAATCACACACAGTTCTGGAGATTTTGGATATGTACATATTGTTCACATTTGCAGAAACGCCGATTTCAGTGAAATTTGAAACAGTTGCTAAACACACTGCCCTAAAGCTACTGAATGCGAAAATATTGAATTTGGTGTGTTAGTTATATTACTGGACCTGCAGGCAGAACACAGTGAGGCTCATTAAAAACTTTCTGTCTGCGTGTGTCTGCGTGTGTCTGCGTGTGTCTGCGTGTGTCTGCGTGTGTCTGTGTGTGTCTGCGTGTGTCTGCGTGTGTCTGCGTGTGTCTGCGTGCGAGCGGCCCGGTCGCGGCCCGGTCAGCGCCGCTAGCCGCGTGGTTAGCATAAAGTAGCACCACTCGCTAGCGCTGTTCTGAACGCGCTAAAACAGTTTATCGCCGTGCGATATTATAAGTTATGATGCGAAATAAATATTTGTGACTGTTCTACGTGTTACCCGATCGTTAAAATGTACCTGGCCTCCGGTAAATCTCCCAATGCAAATGAGACAGCGGCAACTAAGGCTGAGAGATACGTCATCGACAAATTCGCTCATTTCATTGGTAGTCTTCTCGATGTCGTCAACAACAACTCGCGGTCTCATTGGAAGCTGTTGATGACGACATCGAGAATGCCGTGCTACCATTGGTCGATATACAGAGACTTCTTCTCTGGGGGCGTCGGAGCCCGGTGACGGCATCAACGAACCCGCCAATGAGCGGGGCGGATACCCGGCCAATGAGCGGGGCGGATACCCGGCCAATGAGCGGGGCGGATACCCGGCCAATGAGCGGGGCGGATACCCGGCCAATGAGCGGGGCGGATACCCGGCCAATGAGCGGGGCGGATTACTCGATGACGTTTCGGGCAGTAACAACGCGCCGATGAGGGGGGCGAATCCCAGCGCACTCGAATGAGTTCGAGGGGGAGTCTGTCAAAGACGTTTTTAACAACGCCGATGATATTATTAGAAGTAATAGATAGTATAACCTGTAATTGGTTTGGTGTTTGTGTACAGTATAATTAATACTGCAGTTCTTAGTTCACATTTGAAGTATTTAAAGGAACTGTGTTGTGTATTATATGTATGTTTTATTATTGTTTAACTGTATCACGTGTAGCATTGTTTCATTATATGCATGTATTTATTTATTATATTAATAATAGAGAAAAATGTACATTAAAAGTACCCATTAAAGAGAAAAACCTGATTTGTTCATAGTTCAAAGTCAATTTATTTGTCACATACATTATTACATCAATATATAATTGCAGTAAAGAAATCAAACATACCAATAAATTACATTAAGTAACAGAAATAGGAAAAGTAAGGTTTGCAAAACAAGGATGGCATGATCTCAGCATGAGGTGAGTGTGGACCAGGTGTTGGTGGTCAGCCTCCACACCGCGTCAAGGTCCCGGTCCTCGTGGAGGAAAAGCATGGCACTGGCATTGTTATAGCTCAAGCATCATTGCACAGAAGGGGAGCATCGCATTTCTGAACTTATCAATGTCAATCACAGCAGACAGTAGTTTGTGTGTGTCACAGCAGACAGTAGAACGTGTGTAAAACACATTGTATTTCTTATCTTATTGTTAATCACAGCAGACAGTAAAATTCATTACATAGAAGGAAGGGGGCATGACATTTCTTGTCAATGTCAGTGAAAATTGTGACTCACTACATAAATCCAGGTGAGCGTGTGGACCGGTGTTGGTGTTAAGCCTCCACACCACGTCAAGGTCCCGGTCCTGGTGGAGGGGAAGTATTTACACACACGAACTACACAAACACAAACTATTTACACCATCTGCCCCAGCAGGAGGGTGTGAGCAGTTCCGGGAGCTCAATCCGGGTTCATCTCCTGCTTCTCTCTCTGCCAGTCGTTCTTCCTCGAGCACACGTATGTCCGTCCCTGGCGGAAATGTCCGGTCTCTTTCCGCCGAGGCTGGCCACACTGCGTGCACCGGGGGGGGTCCCTTGTTGTAGATCGGGGCAGTGCGGCAGCAGGCGGACCGTGCGCGGGCGGGGCTGCGAGGAGAGGACGCTGTCCGACTGGCAATGTCCAAGAGAGAGCAAGGAGAGGGGGGGGGACGGGGAGCTCCCTCACCCTCTGCTGGGGCAGTGAGAGGTCCAGGAGAGGCACTGTAGCCCGGGAAGAAGGTCCTGCTGCAGCTGCGGCAGCTGCTGGTGGTGCGGCCAGGACAACAAACACAGGTGGTAATGGTGCTGGTGCCAGTGGCAAAAGCGGTCGGCCTTCCTGGTGCTGCCTGGCCAGCGTGTGCTGCCGCTGGTGGACCCACCCAGTGTACCAGCACTGGTGCCGCCGCTGGTGGAGGTGGCAGCGCTGGCGCTGTCGGTGCTGCTGGTTGGAGTCCACCTGCTGCAGCGCCTGGTCCCGGTGCCAACAGAAGCCTCTCCTTCTCTCGCAGGGTTGCTGTGTACCTAAAAACACAAAACATAATTCAAGGACAGAATGTGGTTAAGTATCCAACTGTGGTGAAGTAGTTGAAATTGACAGTAGGTGTGGCTACAAATATCAAACCTACCACTGCGAGAGCGTCCTCCGGTTAATCTCAGCCAGCTGGATCGGCGCCCGAGCCATCAACCTCTGGCTGCCCAACACAAGGTTGCGGATATGGTGGTAGTACATCAGAATGTAATCCCACCTACCCCTCCGTACCCCCCGGTGAGAGTAAGTGGAGGCGGAGTAGATGAGACACAATTCTGTGCACACCGCTTCCATAATCCGGCTTGCACTGGGCCAGGTGGCAGGTCCCGAGCTTTCCCCAGTCAGGCAGCTATAAAGACGGAATAGAAAAGGCAGGAGCCATCATGAGGACAGGCTGTCACATTTCAACATGTAACTGCTTTAACTGAACAGGTATTTACTGTGGGCTTACCGTTTTAGGCTTTCCAGCCCAGGGACGCAGGGGTTGGAAGGCTTGCCTGACTTGAACCGCCCCGAGTTGGCCTGTCCTTGTAGCGAGGGGGGTAATTCACCCGGGCCTTGTCTTGGGGCGACAAGGCCTCGTAGAGGGCGATCAAACGATCTACCCCCCTCTCGGACAGGGCCGCTTGCTCCCGCAGCCCCACCAAGGCTCTGGCCAGCTCGGCCACAGCCAGGTACCCAGGCTGGTCATCTGGTCCTCTATACTCCTGCACACACACACAGAAGCAATAGAGGAATACAGAGTAATTAGTCAGATGAAGAGCCGTCGCCGCACGCGTGTACAGAGAGAACGGACGCTCACCTCAGCTGGCTCTGGAGGAGGTGTCGAGGACCGGCCTGGGGACTGGAGCGCGGGCTCAGGGGCGGGAGGACCCGCCGGCTCGAGCGCAGGTGCTTCGTCAGCTGGAGCCCATGACCACGGCTCCCTGTGAGGCTCGGGGAAGTCGCCCGGTGGAGGAACCGTCACGTCCTCCACCTCTTCAGGGGCGCCATCCATCTGAGGGTCCTCAGAGGGCGGAGGAAGCAAGTTCCCCTCCTCGTCCGTGTCCGGAGTGTCAGGGTCCAAGCTGACGGCCTGCAGCGCTCGGCCCGTCTGGGAGTACAGGTACTCGATCCCTATGAGTTCCCCTAAAATTCAACACACAGACACAAAGCGCGCAACCATTTTCATATTACTGGCCGAATTTACAATTCTTTGGGAAATTACGACGTGACGGTTCTCACCTGTGTACTCCCTGGGCGTGGTCGAGTCCCCGAAGACGCTCTCGCCTAGCACCTCTCGGCTGAGCTCTTCGAGGGAGCGCTGCAGGGGGCCACCGAATGAGCGGAGCAGGCGCTCTTCCTCCGCCATGGACGCCGCCCTGTTTTCATTCCACCGCATCAACCCGTCCAGGAGAAATGCCTGGAAATGCCAGGCACTGGCGCTTTCTCCTGAGGAGATGAAGAGGAGATTAAGATGAGATAAAGGGTTACGTCAGTCACGCACACGCTGTTGAACGTGTAAGGACGCGGTGAGGAATTTACCTGGGATGAAGAGGTTGAGATGCAGGTGGAATGACTCGAGGGATGTGGAGCCCCGCGCGCATCTGTACACCGGCAGGCTGATTCCCCCCTTGTTCAGCCTGCCCGTCTGGGTGTACAGCTCCACATCCGGCGGGTCCTGGATGCAGGCGAGGTGGCGTTTCTGCTCCGCCCAGATGTTGTGGATGCGGTCGTCCAACAGGGGAATTCCCACGGTGTCCCGTCCCCACTCGCTGGTGTAAATGGACAGGAGGTCGTCGATCAGCCGCTCCGTCTCCACAGCTCCACGCGTGTGGCGACGGCAGTGGAGGGCCATCTCCCTGCGGCTGACGTGCCTCCAGACCCCAGCGTCGTCGCGGGGGACGGTCTTCCCCTGTGCCGCCAGCTGCTGCTTCTTGGCTGCGAGCAAGTGGGCTCTGTCTGCAGCATCCCACTCGAAGATGGCAGAGGACAGCTGCTGCAGGAAGGGCTTGTAGAGCTGGTGGCTCTCGGTGGTGACACCTGCTGCAATGCGCCGCATCAGGTGCCAAATGTCCAACCGGACCGCCAGCTTGTCCCACCCTGCGAACATAGCAGCCGTCTTGCCAACTCCATGCCGCGAGCAGCAGTCCCTGTTGACGTACAGCAGCAGCGGCGGCTCTACCCCAGCGTCCCGGTACCGCCTCACCAACCCGGCAGCCATGGGCTGAAGGCCGGCCCCCTCGGCCGCCGTGAGCACGGACATGAGGACCTGCCCGTGCTCGTTCCCGACGTTGGTAGCCCAGGCTGCGGTCCCACGGGCGGCACCGGCGAAGTTTACGGGTCACCTGTTGACGATACAGTAACACCTTAATGATAACGCCGGAGCAAAGCGTCAGCGATGCCCAAAATGTGTTGCCGTTCGCCTACCTTCTTGGTGGAATCCAACTTCAGGATCTTCCCGAAGATGGAGGTGACCCGGCTCTTCACGTCCTGGAGGCGGGCGAGGATGTCGTGGCCGTAGACGGTCAGCAGCCACTCCGGAAGTGGGACCGGGCGCATGAGCGGCGGCGGCTGAACCTGGGCCACGACACCCGCCTTCCTGAAGGGCCTCATGACGCTGAGGTAACGTATGGACTTCCGCATCCACGCCTCTGTGTGCAGCTCACAGATCTTATTGTAATGCTGCGTGGCGCTGTTCCCCCGAGAACGCTCACGCAGCAGCGCGATGACCCGCCAGTCGCAGGAGAGCCTGAAGAAGAGGTTTGTTACAGAACGGCCACACGCACACACGCATTAACATGAGTAGACTGCAACTTACTTGTACGTGAGCACAGCCGGGAACTGGGCCAGCTGTCCTGGCCCCAGCTGCCGCATCACCTCCTGCGACCATCCTGCTACCTTCCTCTGACATCGAGTGCACTCCAGGTACTCGGTGGCCATGAAGTACCAGGAGTCGATGTCCAAGACCCTCCGGATGGTCTTGTAGAGCCCAGCCTTGGTTAACGGTTTGTTACAACCAGGCTGGGTGCATGCCAGCCGGACACCCCACAGACGCTGGGGCATCCAGAGGAACAACCGGCACGCGAAGAAGGAGTCAGGACTGGCGGGCGGCTGAGTGTAATTCTGCCGGGGCTTGGGGGGGTCCCACCACAGGTCCAGGTCCCCGCTGAGGCGGGTCCTCCCCCTGCTGTCCACCCGAAACAGCACCCCGGCAACCCACTCCTGCTGTTCCCTCGTGAGAGCTGCGCGCCAGCTCTCAGGCAGTTGGGGCTGTGAAGAAACACAGGCACACCGTAAGAAAGGCTTAACGGGTGTAAGGCAGCTGATGTGAGAGTGCGTGTTGAGCGAGTGTTTCCTCCTCACCTCAGCCACAGCAGGAGTGGCAGTTGGCTGCTCCACGTGCTTCTCCTTCCTCTTCCTCTTCCGCGGCAGTGGTACCAGGGTGGCCTCCCCCGACGAAATGACCTCCACGGACACTCGTCGGGGCTCCTGGCTTCCCGCAGAGGCTGGAGAGACAGCTGCGGGTGGAGGTGGAGCAGCCATGGGTGGCGGTGTGGTGGCGGCGGGGAGCGCGGCAGCCGGAGAAGGTGGAGGAGGCGCCACCTCTGGGAGCGGGTTCAGGACCTGTATGTCGACTAAAAAAAAAAAATACAAAAACTCCAGTGATACCTGCAAATGAGCTCAATGGCTAAGGAAAGCATGCACGGAATAGAGTTACCATAGTTACTATGAGAGTTAATATAGTTACGTTATAAGTGATATTGGTGATTTTAGAGAATGGGCAACACACGATAAAAGAAAGGATGTACACCATCATCCGTGAATGGGAAGAATTAATCATGGCATGTTATGTAAAATCTATATTAGTGGCATCAAACACCAAACAGCGCAGTGACAGTGAGGATGTACGATCTACAATCTACAACCATGGAAGGCACGATATCAACTTTACCTCTAAAACCTACCTTTGTCCTTCAAGCACCAGCTTTGCGAGTTATTCAAAAACAAATAAAATGAAAGGAAAGTTAATTCACTCCATATCAAAATTGCAATGTCACATGGAATAGTGTTTGTTGTGTGTGACATTTACCCATCTCTATGTCACTGGCTGCCTCGACCAGTTCCTCGTCCGTCATCTCCGTGGTGGTGGACGGCAGTGGACGCGAGGGGCGCTGGTCTCGGACGGAGGACAACACTACGGATAAAGAAGACAGCACTGGTTATCTATTTATCACAAAAGCTGAGCATCTGGTATTTAAAGGACAGAAGTGGAGGCTACCTGGAGCTGCAGGCCGCGATGTCGAAGCAGGACCGACGATCTTGCGGACCTTGGCCTGCAGCTCACCTGGGGTCAGGGAATGCCACGCCAGGAGGGACTTGAACAAGGGAGCAGCTGGCTTTCGCTGCGGCAGCGGCGATGTGCTGCCGCTGCTGGTGGTGGCGGCGGCGGCAGTGCTGGTGGTGGTGGCGGCGGCAGTGCTGCTGGTGGTGGCGGCAGCAGCTGCGGTGGAGCTGCTGCTGGCTGGCTGCTCCTTGTCCCTCGCCAAGATGTAGTTTTTGGCGGCGTCCATGGTGGTCCCAGGCATAGGTGTGCTCCGTCTCAGCCAGTTGACATAGCTGTAGGGCAAACAGTGAATTAATAAACAAGCACAAGCAAAATCACACAGCCTTCAAGCGTCTTTTTACCTCTTCCTCTCTGGGTCGCTGGCTGCATACAGGCCCTGGAGCGTGTCCCTCCGGTACACGCCGAAGCCAACAAGGGCCTCGCCCTCGTGCCCGGGCTGAGAGGCGCGAGCCCGGGCCTCCACCTGCGCTTTGTGGAAATCCAGTAGCTCCTGGATTTCACTGTAAGCGCAGGCGTACTGGGCGAGCGCATCCTTGTTGGCCATGAGGGGGCTGATGGACACGCTCCTCTCCTGCTCCCGCTGGTGCTTGTCCACCAGCTGGATGACATAGCCCACGTCATTCTCCAGCAGCCAGTGGAAGGTTTGACCCTGGTACTGACCAAACTGGATGCTGTGACGGCTCAGCACCAGAGTGGGGTTCCCAGGGTCTCCACCCTCGGAGATGACGTGGGCCTGCGCCTCCTTCTCCACCTCCTCCGGCCTCTTGGCTCTGGCCACGCTCACGGGGTCCCTGCCGGCCATGGCAGCAGCTGCAGCCTCCATGAGCTGCTTGGCAGCAGCCGAGGGCCCCACGATGAGCTGCAGCGGCTGCTGTTGCTCCTGCTGCTGCTGCTTCTTTTTAGCGGGCAGCCGCCTGAAATTAGGATGCTCCATCTACAAAGATATAAAATGTATAAAATGACACACAAATGCAATATTAAGATATGCTGGACTGGAGGTTGAAGTACTTACTTTAATAGCAGCAGTTGTAGTAGAAGTAGTAGTAACAGCAGCTGTAGTGGTGGTAGTAGTAGTAGTAGTAGTAGTAGTAGTAAACAGCAGCAGCTGTACTTGTATTACTGGACCTGTAGGCAGAACACAGTGAGGCTCATTAAAAACTTTTTGTTTGTGTGTCTGCGTGTGTCTGCGTGTGTCTGCGTGTGTCTGCGTGTGTCTGCGTGTGTCTGCGTGTGTCTGCGTCTGTCTGCGTCTGTCTGCGTCTGTCTGTCTGCGCGTCTGTCCTGCGTCTGTCTGCGTCTGTCTGCGTCTGTCTGCGTCTGTCTGCGTGCGAGCGGCCCGGTCGCGGCCCGACTGCAGCGCCGCTAACCGCGTGATTAGCACACAGTTGATGGACATAACGTAGTGTCCATACAGATTCTCATAAATTAAGGAGCCCCAAGAAATACCAATAGCAAGAGCCAGTTTTGGTCGCGGCCCGACTGCAGCGCCGCTAACTGCGTGGTTAGCATAAAGTAGCACCACTCGCTAGCGCTGTTCTGAACGCGCTAAAACAGTTTATCGCCGTGCGATATTATAAGTTATGATGCGAAATAAATATTTGTGACTGTTGTACGTGTTACCCGATCGTTACAATTTACCTGGCCTCCGGTAAATCTCCCGATGCAAATGAGACAGCGGCAACTAAGGCTGTCGCGCTCATTTCATTGGTAGTCGTTCTTGATGTCGTCATGAACAACTCGCGGTCTCATTGGAAGCTGTTGATGACGACATCAAGAATGCCGTGCTACCATTGGTCGATATACAGAGACGATTCCCCTGCAGATAGCGCAAGGATGACACGCAAATTCGTGAAGCGTTCCTCATTTTGAAATTTCTAAGATTCAAGTTTTACATAGAGACAAAAGAAGCCAAGAGGAGTGGAAAAGCATCAGAAGCTCAAACTGGGTTAAATTTGCCTGGGAAGACCCTTTCCTTATTATTGACCCCAATGTGCATCAGTGTCAGCCACGACAAGGACCATCAGAACCGATTAGTGAAGTTAAGAAGGAGGAAGGAAAGGAGACATTATGTTTTCTTTCATATCTCCTTTTGCATAGGCCAGCAGTACGGAGTTAGGACACATCCAAGAGAGACAATCCACTGCTCAGATCAAACTCAAAGTTTCAAAATACTATAAAAGTTATACACTGCAGCAGATGATTCTTTAAAATCTCAAATAAACTAAACTTTACAGCTTATCAAACATAACTACTATATATATCACTATACATTATTGATCTGGTCAGGTTTTGTTTGTGCACTTTTGGGATTAAAACATTCAGCACAGAAGAAGTAGAAAACAAACTCCCCACTGTCCCCAGATCAGACCCCCAGAGCCTGAAACGACTGACAGAGCAGAGAGAAACAGAAAGGAGAGAGGAGCGAGATACAGTTCAGGTCATTAAAGCACAAATACAGTTCAGTCCACTACAAACACACACTACAGGGCAACAGAGCTTCTCCTCTGTACGACTCGACAACACAAACACTCTCAATGTGGACGTTATTTTATAAATGCTTTAGAAATGTGAGCAGCAGAGCATTACCCATGATGCTTTGCTGGCCCGTGTGCTGTTGCTAAGGCTACTTCCTGTTGGGGTTATCCGTGTGTTAAAAGTGTTTAAAAGTCACAGTTGCTTTCGGTTCTACATCAGAACAGACAATCCAAGAGTTCAGAGTGAAGAGTGTGGAGCGAGCAGCTTCAGAAACGACCCGAGAAACACAAACTTCACTTTATTCATTTTGTAAGAGCAGACAAAGACAGGAAGTCCCTCCCCCAACTCTGTCCCACTGGAAACAACCATCATGAATCCTGCCCCCATGTGCGAACTACAGCAACAACACTACATGTCTATTTACATACATGTATGTAATAAACATGTATGTAATATGGTCTAATGTATTAGTATAGTTAGAAATATTTTATAAGATCACATTAAAAACATGAACATTTGAACTGGTTTTCATTCACAACTCTTTATGGTGCCATCTGGTGGTAAAGGATTGTTATTGCACATGCAAAAACCCACCAACAGGAACTACATTTTTATTCTCATTTTCACACTGATGGGCCCATTTGAAGTCAGTCAGCCACAGTCCACTGTCAAACATCATCAAGTGTAAAAATAAGGGCTGTTTTAAATGTCCTTCACTACAGCTCATATAGTGGAGTTTGTTCTGAATTCCCGGTGGAGGACACCGGAAGTAAGGGATGCCGTCAGGCTGAAGGAGGAGGGATCAGATCCGTCCTGAGTACCTTAAGTCTCTGGATGTTGTGGGGCTGTCTTGGTTGACACGCCTCTTCAACATCGCGTGGCGGTCGGGGACAGTACCTCTGGACTGGCAAACCGGGGTGGTGGTCCCTCTGTTAAAGAAGGGGGACCGGAGGGTGTGTTCCAACTATAGGGGGATCACACTCCTCAGCCTTCCCGGTAAGGTCTATGCACAGAATCCGGCCGATAGTCGAACCTCGGATTCAGGAGGAGCAGTGTGGTTTTCGTCCTGGCTGTGGAACACTGGACCAGCTCTACACTCTCCATCGGTGCTCGAGGGTTCATGGGAGTTTGCCCAACCAGTCCACATGTGTTTTGTGGACTTGGAGAAGGCATTCGACCGTGTCCCTCGTGGTGTCCTGTGGGGGGTGCTCTGGGAGTATGGGGTTCGGGGCCCTTTGCTAAGGGCTGTCCGGTCCCTGTATGACCGGAGCAGGAGCTGTGTTCATTGCCGGCAGTAAGTCAGACCTGTTCCCGGTGCATGTTGGACTCCTCCAGGGCTGCCCTTTGTCACCGGTTCTGTTCATTGTGTTTATGGACAGAATTTCTAGGCACAGTGAGGGGCCGGAGGGGGTCCGGTTTGGGGACCACAGGATTTCATCTCTGCTGTTCGCAGATGATGTTGTCTTGTTGGCTCCATCGAACCAGGACCTGCAATGTGCACTGGGGCGGTTTGCAGCCGAGTGTGAAGAGGCTGGGATGAAGATCAGCTCTTCCAAGTCCAAGGCCATGGTTCTCGACCAGGAAAAAGGCGTCTTGCCCTCTCCGGGCGGGTGGAGAGTCCCTGCCTCAAGTGGAGGAGTTCAAGTATCTTGGGGTCTTGTTCTCGAGTGAGGGGAGGATGGAGCGTGAGATTGACAGGTGGATCTGTGCAGCGTCTGCAGTGATGCGGTCGCTGTATCGGACGTTGTGGTGAAGCAGGAGCTGAGTTGAAAGGTGAAGCTCTCGATTTACTGTCAGTCTTCGTTCCTACTCTCACCTCTGGTCATGAGCTCTGGGTAATGACCGAAAGGACAAGATCGTGGATACAGGCGCTCGAAATGAGTTTCCTTCGCAGGGTGTCTGGGCGCTCCCTTAAAGATAGGGTGAGGAGCTCAGTCACACGGGAGGAGCTCGGAGTAGAGCCGCTGCTCCTCCACGTCGAGAGGAGCCAGCTGAGGTGGTTCGGGCATCTGTTCTGATGTCTCCTGGGCGTCTCCCTCAGGAGGTGTTCATGTCCCACCGGGAGGAGGCTCCGGGGAAGACCCAGGAAACACTGGAGGGACTGTCTCTGGACTGGCCTGGGAAAACCTTAGGGTCCCACTGGAGGAGCTGGAGGAAGTGTCTGGGGTGAAGGAAGTCTAGGAGTCCCTGTTTAGACTGATGCCCCCTGCGACCCGACCCCGGATAAGTGAAAGAAAATGGATGGGGGCAGCACTGCCATAACTCTCCATGTTATTCTAATGGTGAAGTCGAGTAACATTGACCGATTTCACCCAAATTTTAACGACGGGTTCACACCCCGATTCTGAACAGATTAATGCAAGAAAATACAAAAATGGGTGCAATAGCGCCCCCTAGCCTTTTGCACAAACTTTGGCCAATTTCACTCAAATTTTAATAGTAGGTGCACACTCAGACCCCGAACAGAATGATGTAAGAAAATACAAAAATGGGTGCAATAGCGCCCCCTAGACAATTTTTAAGGAACAATACTATTTCATCTGTCATAGACATAGAAAACTTGCTAAGTACACCTGTGTTAAGTGAAAATAAAGCTAGAAAAGTAAAGTAAACAGATCTTTTGCCTACTTCAGCACACAGAAATGCTCAGAACACTCCAACGATCAGATCCGTCCTGAGTACCTTAACTCTCTGGATGTTGTGGGGCTGTCTTGGCTGACACGCCTCTTCAACATCGCGTGGCGGTCGGGGACAGTACCTCTGGACTGGCAAACCGGGGTGGTGGTCCCTCTGTTAAAGAAGGGGGACTGGAGGGTGTGTTCCAACTATAGGGGGATCACACTCCTCAGCCTTCTCGGTCTATTCCCGAGTACTGGAGAGGAGAATCCGGACGATAGTCGAACCTCGAATTCAGGAGGAGCAGTGTGGTTTTCGTCCTGGTCGTGGAACACTGGACCAGCTCTACACTCTCCATCGGGTGCTCGAGGGTTCATGGGAGTTTGCCCAACCAGTCCACATGTGTTTTATGGATCTGGGTGCAATAGCGCCCCCTAGACAATTTTTAAGGAACAATACTATTTCATCTGTCATAGACATAGAAAACTTGCTAAGTACACCTGTGTTAAGTGAAAATAAAGCTAGAAAAGTAAACTTTATATTTTACCTACTTCAGCTCACAGAAATGCTCAGAACACTCCAACGAGCAAGAATGAGTTAACTTGGAATCCTTTAATAGTCTGATATGTCCATTTTATAAACACAGAAACTAACCAACTATGTAAACAACTCATTTAATGTCACATACAGAAAAAAACCTAAGTGCACTGAGGCCTCGGTTATTAGTGGCCCTGAGGGTAACGGGTGGGGATCCCCTGATGTTTGGGGGCCGTAGGTGGCAGCGCTGCCTCTGGCTTCCTCTCACATGCTAAGTGAGCTCTACAGTTTCAGCTACTTCCCCGCGGGGGATGGTGCAGTCTGTGGCTAACGGCCATGTCTGCCCTTCCCCCGTCGTTCAGCACAGACAGAGAGTGACGCAGTGAGCAGAGGGCGTGCTCTGACGCTCTGACTGGAAGTGCTTTGCTTTACGACACAACCATAAGTGAGCTAGCATAGCGTGTTTAGCCCTTTATAAACGACTCGGAAACCGTTCGTTGTTGTGTTAGTTCGCTAACACATATACTAAAATTGGAACGATACAGAGAAGATTAGCATGGCCCCTGCGCAAGGATGACACGCAAATTCGTGAAGCGTTCCTCATTTTGAAATTTCTAAGATTCAAGTTTTACATAGAGACAAAAGAAGCCAAGAGGAGTGGAAAAGCATCAGAAGCTCAAACTGGGTTAAATTTGCCTGGGAAGACCCTTTCCTTATTATTGACCCCAACGTGTATCAGTGTCAGCCACGACAAGGACCATCAGAACCGATTAGTGAAGTTAAGAAGGAGGAAGGAAAGGAGACATTATGTTTTCTTTCATATCTCCTTTTGCATAGGCCAGCAGTACGGAGTTAGGACACATCCAAGAGAGACAATCCACTGCTCAGATCAAACTCAAACTTTCAAAATACTATAAAAGTTATACACTGCAGCAGATGATTCTTTAAAATCTCAAATAAACTAAACTTTACAGCTTATCAAACATAACTACTATATATATCACTATACATTACTTGATCTGGTCAGGTTTTGTTTGTGCACTTTTGGGATTAAAACATTCAGCACAGAAGGAAGTAGAAAACAAAACTCCCCACTGTCCCCAGATCAGACCCACAGAGCCTGAAACGACTGACAGAGCAGAGAGAGAAACAGAAAGGAGAGAGGAGCGAGATACAGTTCAGGTCATTAAAGCACAAATACAGTTCAGTCCACTACAAACAAACACTACAGGGCAACAGAGCTTCTCCTCTGTACGACTCGACAACACAAACACTCTCAATGTGGACGTTATTTTTATAAATGCTTTTAGAAATGTGAGCAGCAGAGCATTACCCATGATGCTTTGCTGGCCCGTGTGCTGTTGCTAAGGCTACTTCCTGTTGGGGTTATCCGTGTGTTAAAAGTGTTTAAAAGTCACAGTTGCTTTCGGTTCTACATCAGAACAGACAATCCAAGAGTTCAGAGTGAAGAGTGTGGAGCGAGCAGCTTCAGAAACGACCCGAGTAACACAAACTTCACTTTATTCATTCTGTAAGAGCAGACAAAGACAGGAAGTCCCTCCCCCAACTCTGTCCCACTGGAAACAACCATCATGAATCCTGCCCCCATGTGCGAACTACAGCAACAACACTACATGTCTATTTACATACATGTATGTAATAAACATGTATGTAATATGGTCTAATGTATTAGTATAGTTAGAGATATTTTATAAGATCACACTAAAAACATGAACATTTGAACTGGTTTTCATTCAGAACTCTTTATGGTGCCATCTGGTGGCAAAGGATTGTTATTACACATGCAAAAACCCACCAACAGGAACTACATTCTTATTCTCATTTTCACACTGATGGGCCCATTTGAAGTCAGTCAGCCACAGTCCACTGTCAAACATCATCAAGTGTAAAAATCAGGGCTGTTTTAAATGTCCTTCACTACAGCTCATATAGTGGAGTTTGTTCTGGACTCTCCCCCCCAAAAAAAGTGGTTTATCAACACTGAGGTAACACATTAGACGACTACAGTAGTGTGTCCTGACATGTCCTTAGATCCATTATAGACAAATATTGTGTCTAACAAAGAAAATGCAAAGAACGACCTCTGTGCGATCTTGACTACAACACTAGTAAACTCATTCAAGTTCAGCTAACAACACGGTACAATCAATGACATAGTCCCAATGTCCTCAAACAAGGACATGACATTTACTGATGCTCTTGTTTGCTCTGATCACTAAAATGTGTCAAATTTGAACACCATATGAGGACAGAGAAATGTGCATAAATACATTGGTTTCATTAATAAAGTTTGGATATAAACTTTACCTTGCTTGTAGCAGCTTTTTGTTGATATTCCCACCATTTTTCTTTCACTGAAATGAGTGTAATGTGATGTTGTGTATGACCAGAAAACGCTGCAGGCAGAGTCCTTCAGTGTGGCTAACAAGTCAAAGTTTTTAAAAAAATGGAGTATCATGGTGCTAAGAGGCAAAACTGTAATGTCCTCATATGAGGACGCAGCGTCTCAAGAGGTTCAACAACAATAAGTTCTAAAGCAGCAGTTTACACACTCACTACTGAACACAAACTCTGGAGCAGAGAGCAGCACTAGATCCTCTACTAACGTTCTATATTCAATATGTCGTCTAAAACGGGTCGGCAACCCGTGGCTCCGGAGCCGCATGCGGCTCTTCAGCCTCCTTGTAGTGGCTCCCGATGGCCATGACAAAAAAACACAAATCAATAAAGGTTATATCTTTATTTGTTATTTATCATCGTCACTATACGTTCATTTTATTTCACGATTACCTTGGAGTTTAATTTATAATTTGTCAGTAAAAATACATGTGACGTCAACAGCCTTCGACTTTAGTTGCTAGCTACCTGTTTATGGAAGACCCGAGTACCGTAACCATGAAAAGAGCCCAAAAAAATAAAAGTATCAGAAGAAAATAGTTTAATTCAGCGTGGACATCTGCGTTTGCCTTCACCTCCAACAACGCTGGATGACCTGTGTGTCTTATATGTAGTGAGAAACTGTCAAACAACAAAAAATCTAATGTCAAAAGACATTTTCAAAACAAGCACTTAGCATTCGCTGAAAAATACCCAACCGAAGATGAGCGAAAGAGCCATTTCGGAACTGCAACGACAAGCTGAAGAGAAAAATATCTTTCAGAAAATGGATCAGCTCTCCACAGTCAACTACAGCTGCTAGTTTTTTGGCAGCTCAGGAGACAGTAAAGAACGGGAAGCCGTTCACAGACGGAGAATACATAAAAGAAACGTTTATTAAAATATCAGAGCATCTATTCTCCGACTTTAAAAACAAACAGGAGATTGTCCAGAAAATTAAAGAAATGCCTCTCTCTGCCAAGACAGTTAAAGACAGGACCATAAAAATGGCAACAAACATCAGCAGTAAACAAATTGATGACATTAATTCAGCTCAAGCATTCTCAATTGCCTGTGATGAGTCAACTGATGTAAACGATGTTGCGCAGACAGCTCTATTATGCAGGTATGTCAACTCTGATGGGTTGCAGGAAGAGCTGATTGAACTCATACCACTAAAGGGCCAAATGCAGGGGCAGTACATCTGTGAGGCTGTTGTGAGTTGTCTAAAAGATAAAGGAATAAACACCACTCACCTAGTGTTAGTGTCTACTGACGGAGTGCCCAGTATGAGAGGAGCACAGAAGGGCTTTGTGAATTTATTTCAAAAGTCATTGGGCCGAGATCTGATGACGGTTCACTGCATTATCCACCAAGAAGCGCTTTGCACGCAAACCTTTCCGCCTGAATGTGTGGAAGTAATGAACCTCGTTATCAAGATAGTGAACAAAATAATTGCGAACGGGTTAAGCCACCGACAGTTTTGTTCATTATTAGAAGAAGTCGAAAACGCATACTCAAATCTCCTGCTGCACAACAGAGTCCGGTGGCTTTCCAGGGGAGAGGTGCTGAAACGCTTTGCTGCCTGTCTGGAGCACGTGAAAACCTTCTTGGGAAACAAAGGCCTCAACTATCCTGAACTGGAAGACCTAGATTGGCTGGAAAAGTTTTACTTTATGGTGGATATGACAAGTCACTTGAACATGCTGAATAAAAATCTCCAAGGAAAGGGAAGCACGGCCCTGCAGATGCTGGAGGAGGTTTTGTCATTTGAGCGCAAGATGAGAGTGTTCGCCAGAGATGTCCAGAAAAGCACACTCTCTCACTTCCCCTCCCTAAGAGAGTTCAAAGAAGCCAACAATCACATAAATTGTGATTATTTTCACCGAGCCATTATTGCAATGCAAGCAGCATTTGGAGAAAGATTCAGTGAATTCAGAAAGGAGAAACAGACTCTTTCTTTTCCTGTCAGACTGCTAGACAGCGACCCATCTCTGCTAAACACATCTGCATTCACAGGAGTAAGTAAGCCTGATCTAGAAATCGAACTGGCTGACAGAGCGGATAAAGATGTGTGGGTTAACAAGTTCAAATCCTTGTCAGCGAATCTTGAAGTCGACCGTCGGAGGGCTACGCTCGCTAAAGAGCACAAATGGAGTGGATATTGAAAAACTACCCCGACCCGACAAACTTATTTTGTAACATGGAGTGCCATTCCTGACACCTACATTAACATGAAAAGGTGTGCATTTAGAGTCCATCTTTGGCTCAACATACTTATGCGAGCAACTTTTCAAGTGTGAACTTTATTAAATCCAAATACCGCTCCCGTCGCACTAATGAGACTCTACATTCTCTTCATTTGGGGAAGGGGTCAGCACAGCCGGAGTGCAAAGGCCGAGCCTCGCCCTGGGTGAACCACCTTCATGATCATGGAGTCTCCTCTGCCAGGTAAGTATGAGAAGAACAGAGACAAACACACAGGGTCAAGCAGAGACATACTGTCCTCAGTCCAAACACGACCTACCTCCTTGTCCTACACACAACACACACACTACACATACACTACACTACACACGCTCATATGATGATGCCCACACAGAGGCCAGTTACGTCACCTGGATTGGCGTTACCGGGCCCCACCCTGGAGCCAGGCCTGGGGGGAAGCTCTACAGTCTTCCTGAACATGTGAGACAGACTCTTCTGTGACGCTGTTTAAATCCAGGCTCAAAACATTTCTGTTTAACTGTGCAAATAACTGAAAGGTTTTCATTCCGCACTCTTCTCTCCAATTTATGTCTTTCTTTTTTAATTTTAATCTTCATGATTATTTATGTTTTGATTTGTTTTTATTATGATTTTAATGTATTTATTATTCTGTAAAGCACTTTGAATTACTTTGTGTACGAATTGTGCTGTACAAATAAACTTGCCTTCATGTCCCACCGGGAGGAGGCTCCGGGGAAGACCCAGGAAACACTGGAGGGACGATGTCTCTGGACTGGCCTGGGAACACCTCAGGGTAGGGGTGGGCGATATATCGATATTTTAAATATATCGAGATAGTTTTTAAACTCGATATGAATCTGACATATCGTATATATCGATATAATGCTTAGATTCAATTTTGATTTTGCCGCTTCGCTTGTTTATCTTCTCTCTCGTCGCCTCCGCGCGCCTCCGCCTCCCTGAGTTTGTTCGCTCGTGTCTCCTTCACTCGTCACTACCGCCGTGAACGCCGAAAGTTGGTGCCAGTGAAAAGCTTCAAGCACCACGAACCTTTTCCACCATTTCCAGACAAAACCACCAGCAGCACATCCTCATATTCCACCAAGTCGCGTCCTTTCGCCCGAAAGAAGCTGAACGAGTTGAGCTGCATGAGAAGTGCTGTTTATGCAAATGAGCCATGCGCTTAAGTTTCGTTTCTGTAAAATGTAAACACACGTGCGCAAAACTGCATTAAACACATTATTATCGCAAACGGGCTGATGTGCCTCTAGAGTCGTTATGTTTTATATATTGTAAAGTTTAGCAATGTAAAGTTTATTTATGCAGAATATTTTAATTAATAATCTGCTGCAGTGTCACTTGTACAATAGTGTTTGGAAACGATCAGTTTGATCTGCAGTGGATTGTGGGATTAAACCTCAGAGCTCCTTACTGCTGGATAATAACATGGATCTATTGAAATAAGGAACATCCTGAGCTTCTTCTGCTAAATGAGCTCATGGTTCTGGTTTGGATAACAGAGTTAATGCAAAGATGAGCTTGTGTTGAGTTGTTTTATTTATGAATGAAAAGAAGGAAATATGTATTATTTCTTTTATTTTACAGTTAAATTATTATTTTTTGTAATCTTAAATGTTCCTATATGAACTGCCTACCTCTTACACTTCAATAAAAATAAAAAAAAGACCTTGTGGAATTTGGCAGATTTGTTTTTGCAGTTTTCAGTTTTAGGGGGTTATTTTTTCTTGAACATATATCGAGATATATATCGTATATCGAGATATAGCAAAATATATCGAGATATATTTTTTGATCCATATCGCCCAGCCCTACCTCAGGGTCCCACTGGAGGAGCTGGAGGAAGTGTCTGGGGTGAAGGAAGTCTAGGAGTCCCTGTTTAGACTGATGCCCCCTGCGACCCGACCCCGGATAAGTGAAAGAAAATGGATGGATGGGGGCAGCACTGCCATAACTCTCCATGTTATTCTAATGGTGAAGTCGAGTAACATTGACCGATTTCACCCAAATTTTAACGACGGGTTCACACCCCGATTCTGAACAGATTAATGCAAGAAAATACAAAAATGGGTGCAATAGCGCCCCCTAGCATTTTGCACAAACTTTGGCCGATTTCACTCAAATTTTAATGAATGGTTCACACCCCGATCCTGAACAGAATGATGTAAGAAAATACAAAAATGGGTGCAATAGCGCCCCCTAGACAATTTTTAAGGAACAATACTATTTCATCTGTCATAGACATAGAAAACTTGCTAAGTACACCTGTGTTAAGTGAAAATAAAGCTAGAAAAGTAAACAGATGTTTTGCCTACTTCAGCTCACAGAAATGCTCAGAACACTCCAACGAGCAAGAATGAGTTAACTTGGAATCCTTTAATAGTCTGATATGTCCATTTTATAAACACAGAAACTAACCAACTATGTAAACAACTCATTTAATGTCACATACAGAAAAAAACCTAAGTGCACTGAGGCCTCGGTTATTAGTGGCCCTGAGGGTAACTGGTTGGGGATCCCCTGATGTTTGGGGGCCGTAGGTGGCAGCGCTGCCTCTGGCTTCCTCTCACATGCTAAGTGAGCTCTACAGTTTCAGCTACTTCCCCGCGGGGGATGGTGCAGTCCGTGGCTAACGGCCATGTCTGCCCTTCCCCCGTCGTTCAGCACAGACAGAGAGTGACGCAGTGAGCAGAGGGCGTGCTCTGACGCTCTGACTGGAAGTGCTTTGCTTTACGACACAACCATAAGTGAGCTAGCATAGCGTGTTTAGCCCTTTATAAACGACTCGGAAACCGTTCGTTGTTGTGTTAGTTCGCTAACACATATACTAAAATTGGAACGATACAGAGAAGATTAGCATGGCCCCTGCGCAAGGATGACACGCAAATTCGTGAAGCGTTCCTCATTTTGAAATTTCTAAGATTCAAGTTTTACATAGAGACAAAAGAAGCCAAGAGGAGTGGAAAAGCATCAGAAGCTCAAACTGGGTTAAATTTGCCTGGGAAGACCCTTTCCTTATTATTGACCCCAACGTGTATCAGTGTCAGCCACGACAAGGACCATCAGAAACCGATTAGTGAAGTTAAGAAGGAGGAAGGAAAGGGAGACATTATGTTTCTCTTCATATCTCCTTTTGCATAGGCCAGCAGTACGGAGTTAGGACACATCCAAGAGAGACAATCCACTGCTCAGATCAAACTCAAACTTTCAAAATACTATAAAAGTTATACACTGCAGCAGATGATTCTTTAAAATCTCAAATAAACTAAACTTTACAGCTTATCAAACATAACTACTATATATATATCACTATACATTATTGATCTGGTCAGGTTTTGTTTGTGCACTTTTGGGATTAAAACATTCAGCACAGAGGAAGTAGAAAACAAACTCCCCACTGTCCCCAGATCAGACCCACAGAGCCTGAAACGACTGACAGAGCAGAGAGAGAAACAGAAAGGAGAGAGGAGCGAGATACAGTTCAGGTCATTAAAGCACAAATACAGTTCAGTCCACTACAAACAAACACTACAGGGCAACAGAGCTTCTCTGTACGACTCGACAACACAAACACTCTCAATGTGGACGTTATTTTATAAATGCTTTAGAAATGTGAGCAGCAGAGCATTACCCATGATGCTTTGCTGGCCCGTGTGCTGTTGCTAAGGCTACTTCCTGTTGGGGTTATCCGTGTGTTAAAAGTGTTTAAAAGTCACAGTTGCTTTCGGTTCTACATCAGAACAGACAATCCAAGAGTTCAGAGTGAAGAGTGTGGAGCGAGCAGCTTCAGAAACGACCCGAGTAACACAAACTTCATTTTATTCATTTCTGTAAGAGCAGACAAAGACAGGAAGTCCCTCCCCCAAGTCTGTCCCACTGGAAACAACCATCATGAATCCTGCCCCCATGTGCGAACTACAGCAACAACACTACATGTCTATTTACATACATGTATGTAATAAACATGTATGTAATATGGTCTAATGTATTAGTATAGTTAGAGATATTTTATAAGATCACACTAAAAACATGAACATTTGAACTGGTTTTCATTCAGAACTCTTTATGGTGCCATCTGGTGGCAAAGGATTGTTATTACACATGCAAAAACCCACCAACAGGAACTACATTCTTATTCTCATTTTCACACTGATGGGCCCATTTGAAGTCAGTCAGCCACAGTCCACTGTCAAACATCATCAAGTGTAAAAATAAGGGCTGTTTTAAATGTCCTTCACTACAGCTCATATAGTGGAGTTTGTTCTGGACTCTCCCCCCCAAAAAAACCAAAAGTGGTTTATCAACACTGAGGTAACAACATGTTCAACACATTAGACGACTACAGTAGTGTGTCCTGACATGTCCTTAGATCCATTATAGACAAATATTGTGTCCAACAAAGAAAATGCAAAGAACGACCTCTGTGCGATCTTGACTACAACACTAGTAAACTCATTCAAGTTCAGCTAACAACACGGTACAATCAAATGACATAGTCCCAATGTCCTCAAACAAGGACATGACATTTACTGATGCTCTTTGTTGCTCTGATCACTAAAATGTGTCAAATTTGAACACCATATGAGGACAGAGAAATGTGCATAAATACATTGGTTTCATTAATAAAGTTTGGATATAAACTTTACCTTGCTTGTAGCAGCTTTTTGTTGATATTCTCACCATTTTTCTTTCACTGAAATGAGTGTAATGTGATGTTGTGTATGACCAGAAAACGCTGCAGGCAGAGTCCTTCAGTGTGGCTAACAAGTCAAAAGTTTTTAAAAAAAATGGAGTATCATGGTGCTAAGAGGCAAAACTGTAATGTCCTCATATGAGGACGCAGCGTCTCAAGAGGTTCAACAACAATAAGTTCTAAAGCAGCAGTTTACACACTCACTACTGAACACAAACTCTGGAGCAGAGAGCAGCACTAGATCCTCTACTAACGTTCTATATTCAATATATTGTCTAAAACAGGGGTCGGCAACCCGTGGCTCCGGAGCCAGGCTAAAAGGCTAAATCGTGGCTGTGATACTAAAGTGTTTGTTAAACCACTTCTTGTGCAAAGGTCATATGAAACACGTTTTAATCCTCAAAACAGTAAAAATGTCAAATGTGTTGCATAAATGAGTTTCCTTTCACTCCACAAGCAACAAAACTGTAGCTGTAACAAAATAATTTAGTAAATCACACGTAAAATACTCTTGGTGAAATATCGATACAGTAGCCCACGATATCGATACTGTATCATCACATTAAACAATACAATATATCGATATTCCAATATTCTTGCACACCCCTATACACACTACACACACACTACAGGGCAACAGAGCTTCTCCTCTGTACGACTCGATAACACAAACACTCTCCGTGTGGATGTTTTAGAAATGATTTAGAAATGTGAGCAGCAGAGCATTACCCATGATGCTTTGCTGGCCCGTGTGCTGTTGCTAAGGCTACTTCCTGTTGGGGTTATCCGTGTGTTAAAAGTGTTTAAAAGTCACAGTTGCTTTCGGTTCTACATCAGAACAGACAATCCAAGAGTTCAGAGTGAAGAGTGTGGAGCGAGCAGCTTCAGAAACGACCCGATAAACACAAACTTCATTTTATTCATTCTGTACAGACAAAGACAGGACGTCCCTCCCCCAACTCTGTCCCACTAGAAACACACACAGAAAGAAGACACTTGGCACTTAACTGATAAAAGAAGAGTGTAGAAAAAACACTGCATGCTTTAAATAGTTTAAATATTTTAAAAAAAATGCATATTATTTTATACTAACTTGCATGCCTCAAAAGACCTAAATAATCATATTATTGATCTGTTTTACTTTGGCGCCCTCTGGTGGGTGAACAAATACACTGAACAAATACTGGTGCACGAGGCAACTTTCCAGGAGTTCACCACTTTTTTTTCCTACATGAAGAGATCAGACATTAAACTCACACCTCGCATTTATTCAATTATGGGTGATTCAGTTTTAGTCATTTTTGTGTCTGTCCTTTGAAAATACCAAATGTTGTGCACAGGCGTGGGCGATATCTTGATATTTTAAATATATCGATATATTTTTTAAACTCTATATGAATTCTGACATATCGTATATATCAGGGGTGCTCAATACATCGATCGTGATCTACCAGTCGATCGCCAAGGTGGTGTGTGTAGATTGTCGTGTCTCGTCTCGGACTCGGTCTTGTCTCTCACTCGAGGTCTTGACACTCAACAAGTGCGATCATATTTCGTTACGGTCGCTGCTGTTGGTAATAAACTTGTAGCGGGTGCAGGAGCGTGTGGGGCGTCTCAGTGCAGCCTGTGCGCTCATTTGAAACCCGCGGAGACTCTACGGCGCATCACAAACACACACGCTCCCTATGCACGGCTCGTCTGCGACAGCGTGTGCCCTCGTGTACCAGCGTGCATCACAGGGCAGGTTCAACTTCCTAAACATCCTACCTGTCCATCTGCCTCACGTCAGCACGCCGCCCCTCGCCTTTTCACGCTCTCGCTCCTTCCTGCGTACAGCCAACACAAGCCCCTCCCACAGTGCGGCTGATTAGAAGAAACAAGACCAAACGTGAAGCAAAAACCAGTCTAAATTTGTGTTCCAGTGTTGGCACAAAGCAGGTCTACAGCATAGAGCGGATCTACAGAACAGACCTACTGCCACATTTGGCTGAAGTTTGTCTAACAAAAGTGACAAATGCATCTGTGTTTGTCACGATGTGCGTTTGGTTTGGTAAACGTGCAGAGGCTGGTAAATATCACTGCAAAACCAGAAAAGAATGTAACTCCAGTTTGGAACTTTAAAAAACAGGTTTAAAAATCTTCCTTCACTTTTTTCACAGTTTAGTGTAAAGTGCCAGAGGAAGTTCTCTTAAAGAAGAGGTTCTCAAACTGTGGGGGAGGTCCAAAAAAGGGGCACAGAGTGTTTCAGTGCAGTTTGGTTGGCTTTGTATTAGGAAGATCATTTTGACTTGGTCATTTTGTAAGTGGCTCGCATGCTGAAATAGTGTGAACACCCCTGGTATATATCGATATAATGTTTATATTCAATTCTGTATTAAACACATGATTATCTCAAACAGCTGATGTGGATCTAGAGTCGTTATGCTTTATATATTGTAAAGTTTAGTCATGTAAATTCTATTTATGCAGAAGATTTTAATGAATAATCTGCTGCAGTGTCACTTGTACAATGGTGTTTGGAAACGTTGGGTTTGATCTGCAGTGGATTGTGGGATTAAACCTCAGAGCTTCTTACTGCTGATGAGGAACATGGATCTGTTAAAATAAGGAACATCCTGAGCTTCTGCTGAAGGAGCTCATGGTTCTGGTTATGGTTTGGATGAACAGAGTTAATGCAAAGATGAGCTTGTGTTGAGTTGTTTTATTTATGAATGAAAAGAAGGAAATATGCATTATTTCTTTTATTTTACAGTTAAATTATTATGTAATTAGGGTTTTTGTAATCTTAAATATTCCTATATGAACTGCCGACCTCTTAGACTTTAATTTAAAAAAAAAATTTTTAAAAAAAAACACAGACCTTGTGGAATTTGGCAGATTTGTTTTTGCAGTTTTCAGTTTTAGGGGGTTATTTTTTCCTGTACAGATAGAGATATATATCGTATATCGAGATACAGCAAAATATATCGAGATATATTTTTTGATCCATATCGCCCAGCCCTAGTTGTGCATTATTTCATGTTTTGTCCTTCAAACTAGGGACGGGCATTCGATGAAATTTTTTTAATCGATCGTCGAGAGAATTAACGATCGATTATCGATTAATCATTAACGTTTTTATATTAAAATGATCATCATTATTATTACTATCTGCACTAATCTGCATAAATAAATTCAACTTTACGACAAATAAACCGTAACGACTCTAGAGCCACATCAGCCCATTTATTATAATGTGTTTAATTCAGTTTTGCGCAACTTTCACAGAAACAAAACTTAAAACCACATCACTAATTTACATAAACTAAGTGAAGATAAAACTCCAGCTCTTGTGTCGCTGATGTGGTTCAACTTGTGTTGGATTAAAAGACATGACTCAGGTGAATACAGGTCAGTGTGACCAGATTTGTGTTTGTCAAAACCAGGACAGCGTACGGGGGGAGGGGGGCGGGGCCTCGTCATCCACATTGAGCGACTCTCACCTGGAAAAACTTTTTCCCACTGGACACAGAAACATATGTGCTGCTTTATCCACTGTGCACATGGACTCACACTTGTCCCAACGCAACGGAAAGTGTGGAATTTCTTCTACAAATCCTGGTTAAATCCACATTTGTGCTTCGGTTCGTTACAGACTGACCCACTGTTTGTGTCTCGCTCCTTCTGATGCAGAGACACATGTACACACCTGTTTGGTCACGACACACAAACATACATTCGGTTTGACGATTAAAATGAACGTAATCAATGAAATTCTTAATGATCAATTATCGATTAAACGACTAATCATGCCCATCCCTAGTTTGGACTTATGAGAAACTTACATTTAACAGTGTCAACAATTACATAACTTACCTACAACTTACAGCCCGCGTATGAAGGACGTAGAAACATACGCTGACATACGTCGAGAAATTTTCAGCATGCTCAAAATTTTTTCGACGACCTTGCCGTATGACGCGGTATGCCAGTGCTTCGGCGTGCTTCGGCGTGCTTCGGCGTGCTTCGGCGTGCTTCGGCGTGCTTCGGCGTGCTTCGGCGTGCTTCGGCGTGCTTCGGCGTGCTTCGGCGTGCTTCGGCTTCGGCGGGCTTCGGCGGGCTTCGGCGGGCTTCGGCGGGCTTCGGCGGGCTTCGGCGGGCTTCTAACTTATACAATACTTACCTAGAATTTATCCGACGTACGCCAGTGTATTTGTCAAATTGTTCACACGTCGGCGTACGTTTTCTAAGTCGTCATGATGTAACAGCGGTTTTAGCATGAACAAGCCCGTGTTAGCTTCTAGCATGAACTAGCCCGTGTTAGCTTCTAGCATGAACTAGCCCGTGTTAGCTTCTAGCATGAACTAGCCCGTGTTAGCTTCGCGTTTCACGACAAGAAATCTTAAATCACACCAAACCCGAACTTTCCGTGTCACATTTCAACAACTGCGGACAAACTCACCTCAAGTTGAAAGCCTTTTTCGGTCTGGTGTTCACAGGAGCACGCGGCGTGGTCATGCGAGTCCCGGGCGAATCACCTCCTCGTTGTTTTTTTATTTTTTATTTTTATTTTTTTTGTTGGTCTTGTTGGAATTCCCTCGGTTCCTACAACGTAATAAGCACATGTCATTATTGTGTCGTCGTGTTATTCGTTTAAAATCGTGGAATAAAGTGTTTTTTTTACATACGTTGGTAGATCTGCGCTCACGTGCGCTGCGTCGTGACCAGCGGAGACTGAACGTGACCTCAGAAGCGGAAGTGTCTCAGCCAATGTCCTCCGACGGGCGTGTCATTTATAAAATAAACGCGTAGAAAGTAAATATAATTTATATTTATATTTTTAAAATTGTACTGGTAAATAAGACATTTTAAGGGTACATGCTACCAGATTTTTTTTTTATTATTATTTTAATACTTCTTGCTAATGTGCTCGGTGAACAGTGTTGGGAAGGTCACTTTTAAAATGTAATCCCCTACAGATTACAGATTACATACACCAAAATGTAGTTTGTAACATAATCCATTAAATTACTTTAGGTGAGTAATGTAATCTGAATACTTTGGATTACTTGATTTGCTGCAGAGAAGCAAAGACGAGGAAATCTTGACTTAAGATGTTTTGTCTGTTAAAAGAAAATAAAAAGCCCAAACTTTACTGAACCAAATTAAAAATATTATTGATAGAAGACAAAGAAACACGTCCACACAGCAGGATTTAGTCCTGTTAAATCCTGTTTTAGTCCTGGTTTAGACCTGGTTTAGATCTAGTTTAGACCTGATTTAGTTTCCAGCAATGAGTGGAATTACCAGAAAAAAAAGTGGGGGGGATACAGCCCAAAATGTGAAAACAGGAAAATACCTCCATGTAATCCATTTATTTGAACAAAGTAACTGTAATCCAATTACCACTCACTGAAACAGTAACTGTAACCGAAAACAGTTACTCATAATTTGTACTCTGATTACTCTGGTACATGTAATCTGTTACTCCCCAACACTGCACATATGTGAGTATTAAATACCTGTCTACCTGTTTAGTTTAAGATACTTTTTGCATCTTAACTGTATCTTGTTTCACTGCATTTAAGAGTAGAGTCTGTACTCTATTACTTTTTTAACTGGACTGAAAATGTATTTTTCTTATAGTTTTAAACCCACTGAAATGACTGAGGTCTCACTCTTTCTCTTTAAGGACACTTAAGCTTATATAATGTGTATATAAACACTGTGAGCTTTAAACTGTTGAAATATTAAGAAAAAAACTGCACATTGCATTAAAATAAACGTGAACGTCTTGATGATTGACTCGTTTTACTCTGGCGCCCTCTGGTGGGTGAACAAATACTCTGAACAAATACTCTGAACAAATACTCTGAACAAATACTCTGAACAAATACTCTGAACAAATACACTGAACAAATACTCTGAACAAATACTCTGAACAAATACTCTGAACAAATGAACAAATACACTGAACAAATACTCTGAACAAATACTCTGAACAAATACACTGAACAAATACTCTGAACAAATACTCTGAACAAATACACTGAACAAATACTCTGAACAAATACTCTGAACAAATACGAACAAATACTGAACAAATACTGAACAATACTCTGAACAAATACTGAACAAATACTGAACAAATACACTGAACAAATACTCTGAACAAATACTCTGAACAAATACTCTGAACAAATACTCTGAGAACAAATTCGAACAAATACTTCACCACCTTTTTTCCTACATGAAGAGATCAGGCGTTACATATCTTGCATTTATTAAATTCTGGGTGTTTTTATTGCTTAATCATTCACTCTTTTCTTACCGTGAGTGGGGTTGCCATGAGAAATGTTTAAAGCCACACTGCGGAACATTCCAGGCAAAACAACATCTCCTTTGAGTCCAGCAGGACGAGCAGGAGGCCGACCCTCCAACAGAAAAATGCACCTTTAACATTCAATAAATCCAAATCCAAATGTTACATGATAATAGACTTAAACAAGGCTGTTTTGATGCTCAAAAATGATGTGACAAACAAATAAACAGAGGAGGTACTGGTTTATTTGTACAGGTTTAAGAAATGGCACTTTTGTAGCAGCAAACGTTTACTACTTGAAGAATATTTTTAATGAAGTAACAGTACTCAGACTTGAGTAAAACTCTGTGTTGAGTAAATATACAAGTGAGAAAAGCTTTATGTTGACAATGAAATAATGTGAAAATGTGTCTTCTGCACTGTTCCTCTGCTCAACTTCTTCAAATATGATTTAGTTTGGGTTTTTTTACCAGATTTTGTTCGTTATTTCATGTTTTGTCCTTCAGATAACTCAGATGTTACGTCCTGACAGTTACTCTTACTCGAGTAGTCTTCCAAAATACGTTTACACTTGAACCACGACGTATCAGATCCATGAGCAGAGATGAACAAGGACTCGGAGGTTAACAGATCTGTGGAGAGGCGAGCCGCTCACTAATGCACGTTTTTAAGGTATTTGTGAGTAAAACTTACAACTATAATGTCTGTGAGTCTCGGTGTCGTTCTGACGACGCTCGATGGAGGATTTATGCGTTTTGATGTAAACAAAAACTTTCTTGAAAAACGATGCCGTCTGTTCATTTGGAAAACAAAGGAGGGAATTATTCGTTTCTCAAAATCCCCGGCTGTGTGTAAACGCAGCCAAAAACAAGTGAGAATATTTAATGTTTTATCTGCGAGCCAGAAGCAGTCATCAAAAGAGCCACACCTGGCTCACGAGCCGTACGTTCCCGACCCCTGGTTTAAGTGAAATGTGACGTCTGAACTTCATGAACTTAAAGATGAAACCACAAGATCCACCTGAAGCAGAAGCACGTCTGAGTCGAGCAGGAGAGGGAGTCCTGTCCTGGGCTGAGTCTGCGCCGACGCCTCCTGAGCTCCACGAGTCCAGACAAACGAGACTCAGACCAACGTTTACAAAAAAACTGGATAATTTATTTTAAAAAGAAATAAATACATGAAATAACACGAGAAACTCCATTTCCCACAAGTCCTCAGGCCAAGTCCTCTGTGTGTCTGCTGCTCCTGGTCCCACTGGTCCAGGACTGTTTGTGGGTCAGTCCTGCTTCAGTCCTGTTTTAGTCCTGGTTCAGTCCTGGTTCAGTCCTGGTTCAGTCCTGGTTCAGTCCTGCTTTAGTCCTGGTTTAGTTCTGTACTGGTCCCATCTCTGGTCGTCGCTCTCGTGGGTCAAGTATCTCTGTCCAAACTTTCGCTCGAACTCCCTCAGGTCCAACCAGGTCTCATAATCCTGCAACAGAGACAGGGATTAAACCAGGACTAAACCAGGACTAAACCAGGACTAAACCAGGACTAAACCAGGTCTGGGTCTGTACCTGGAGCCAGGGGTGGCTGAGGGTTTTGTCGACGCTGAGTCTTTTCCTCATCTTGACCTGGAGCAGACTTGAGATCAGGTCGATCGCTGTCGAAGAAAAACACGAAGAAATAAATTAAACTTTTAAAAACTGTTTTAAAATGTGTCCAAAGTGCTGCACAGAAAAAATAATACAATAAAAAACTGTAAATCATAAATAAAAACAATAAATAAAAAGTGTTAAAATGCTTAAAATAAAAAAATAAAATTAATTAAAAATAAATAAATAAAATTAGATAAAAGACACAGAAAAACACACAATTTATACGATGCTCCAGCCAAAGAGTAAAAGTGGGTCTAATCCAGAACTAAACCAGGTCTAATCCAGGACTAAACTAGAACTAAACCAGGACTAAACCGGGACTAAACTAGAACTAAACCAGGACTAAACTAGAACTAAACCAGACTAAACCGGGACTAAACTAGAACTAAACCGGGACTAAACTAGAACTAAACCAGGACTAAACCAGAACTAAACCAGGACTAAACCGGGACTAAACTAGAACTAAACCAGGACTAAACCAGGACTAAACCGGGACTAAACTAGAACTAAACCAGGACTAAACTAGAACTAAACCAGGACTAAACCGGGACTAAACTAGAACTAAACCGGGACTAAACTAGAACTAAACCCTCTGGACTAAACTAGAACTAAACCGGCCTGGCCCCCCCCGCGCTCTGGCCGGCCTCTACCGCTCTGGCTCCCCCCGCTCGTACCGGCTCTGGCCCCCTCCCCCCTGCCCCTCCCCCGGCTCTGGCCCCTCCCCCTGTACCGCTCTGGCCCCTCCCCCCCTCGACCGGCTGGCTCCCCTCCCCCGTACTCGTACCGGCTCTGGCCCCTCCCCCGCGCTCGTACCGGCTCTGGCTGGCCCCCTCTCCCCCCGCGCTCGTACCGGCTCTGGCCCCTCCCCCCCGCCTCCTCCCGCTCGTACCGGCTCTGGCCCCTCCCCCCGCTCGTACCGGCTCTGGCCCTCCCCCACCTCCCTCTGGCCTGGCCCCTCCCCCCCCCTGCTCGTACCGGCTCTGGCCCCTCCCCCGCGCTCGTACCGGCTCTGGCCCCTCCCGCCCCGGGCCAGGTCTCTGGGCTAGGCTCGTACCGGCTCTGGCCCTCCCCCCGCGCTGGCCCCTCCCCCTGGCCCCCTCGGCTCGTACGGCCCCCCCCGCTCTGCCCTCACGGGCTCTGGCCCCTCCCCCCCCCGCGCGCCGCGGGGCTCTGGCCCCTCCCCCGGCTCGTACCGGCTCTGGCCCCTCCCCCCCGCGCTCGTACCAGCTCTGGACACGCCCCCCCAGGTCTTGGGCGGGTACATGAAGGCGGCGTTGTGGATCTGCTCGTTGACGTCCTCGTCCTCGTTGAAGGGGAAGGTTCCGCTCAGACTCACGTAGACGATGACGCCGACGCTCCACATGTCCAGCGAGCGGTTATAGCCCCGCCCCCTCAGCACCTCGGGCGCCAGGTACGCCGGCGTGCCCACCACCGAGCGCCGGAACGAACGCTCGCCGATGATACGAGCGAAGCCGAAGTCACACAACTTCACCTGAGGGACGAGAAGAGACCTGGTTTAGACCTGGTTTAGACCTGGTTTAGTCTGGTAGACCTGGTTTAGTCCTGGTTAGTCTGGTTTAGTCCTGTTTAGTCCTGGTTTAGACCTGGTTTAGTGTTTAGTCCTGGTTTAGTTTCTGGTTTAGTCCTGGTTTTAGTCTGGTTCTGGTTAGTCCTGGTTTTAGTCCTGGTTTAGTAGTCCTGGTTTAGTCCTGGATTAGACCTGGTTAAGTGGTTTAGTCTGGTTTAGTCCTGGTTCAGTCCTGGTTAGTCCCTGGTTAGTCCTGTTTAGTCCTGGTTTAGTCCTGGTTTAGTTCCTGGTTTAGTTTGGTGGTTTAGTCTGTTTAGTCCTGTCCTGGTTTAGTCCTCTGGTTAAGTTCTCTAGGGTTAGTCTGGTTTAGTTCTGGTTTAGTTTTGGACCTGGTTTTAGTTCTGGTTAGGGACCTGGGCGGTTCAGAGGTTTAGTCCACTGGTTAAGGCCGGTTTTAGTTCTGGTTTAGTCAGGTTCAGGCAGGAGGTCAGGAGGACGTTCTCGGGCTTCAGGTCACAGTGGACGATGTTTTTCGAGTGCAGATGTTTCAGAGCCACGAGGACCTGAGGGCAAACGACACGAAGCGCTGACCTGAGTGAGGAGGAACCTGGTGGTGCGTTCAGATCTGACCTGAGTGAGGAGGAACCTGGTGGTGCGTTCGGGGTCTGACCTGAGTGAGGAGGAACCTGGTGGTGCGTTGACCCTGAGGGTCTGACCTGAGTGAGGAGGACCTGGTGGTGCGTTTGAGGGTCTGACCTGAGTGAGGAGGAACCTGGTGGGTTGCTGCAGGGTCTGACCTGAGTGAGGAGGAACCTGGTGGTGGTTGCGGGTCTGACCTGTGAGTGAGGAGGAACCTGGTGGTGCGTTTGAGGGGTCTGACCTGAGTGAGGAGGAACCTGGTGGTGCTTCAGGGTCTGACCTGAGTGAGGAGGGACCTGGTGGTGCGTTTCGAAGGTCTGACCTGAGTGAGGAGGAACCTGGTGGTGCGTTCGAGGGTCTGACCTGAGTGAGGAGGAACCTGGTGGTGCGTTCGAGGGTCCTGACCTGAGTGAGGAGGAACCTGGTGGTGCGTTCAGAGGTCTTGACCTGAGTGAGGAGGAACCTGGTGGTGATTCCTGGGTTCTGACCTGAGTGAGGAGGAACCTGGTGGTGCGTTCAGGGTCTGACCTGAGTGAGGAGGAACCTGGTGGTGCGTTCGAGGGTCTGACCTGAGTGAGGAGGAACCTGGTGGTGCGTTAGGGCGTTCGGGTCTGACCTGAGTGAGGAGGAACCTGGTGGTGCGTTCAGGGGTCTGACCTGAGTGAGGAGGAACCTGGTGGTGCGTTCAGGGTCTGACCTGAGTGAGGAGGAACCTGGTGGTGCGTTCAGGGTCTGACCTGAGTGAGGAGGAACCTGGTGGTGCGTTCAGGGTCCTGACTGAGTGAGGAGGAACCTGGTGGTCGACCTGAGTGAGGAGGAACCTGGTGGTGCGTTCGGGGTCTGACCTGAGTGAGGAGGAACCTGGTGGTGCGTTTTGAAGATCTGACCTGAGTGAGGAGGGACCTGGTGGTGCGTTCGAGGGTCTGACCTGAGTGAGGAGGAACCTGGTGGTGCGTTCAGGGTCTGACCTGTGAGTGAGGTAGACCTGAGTGAGGTGGTGGTGCGTTTGGGGTCTGACCTGAGGAGGAACCTGGTGGTGCGTTCGAGGGTCTGACCTGAGTGAGGAGGAACCTGGTGGTGCGTTCGGGGTCTGACCTGAGTGAGGAGGAACCTGGTGGTGCGTTCGAGGGTCTGACCTGAGTGAGGAGGAACCTGGTGGTGCGTTCGAGGGTCTGACCTGAGTGAGGAGGAACCTGGTGGTGCGTTCGAGGGTCTGACCTGAGTGAGGAGGAACCTGGTGGTGCGTTCGAGGGTCTGACCTGAGTGAGGAGGAACCTGGTGGTGCGTTCGGGGTCTGACCTGAGTGAGGAGGAACCTGGTGGTGCGTTCAGGGTCTGACCTGAGTGAGGAGGAACTGGTGTGCGTTCGAGGTCTGCCTGAGTGAGGAGGAACTGGTGGTGCGTTCAGGGTCTGACCTGAGTGAGGAGGAACCTGGTGGTGCGTTCGAGGTCTGACCTGAGTGAGGAGGAACCTGGTGGTGCGTTCAGGGTCTGACCTGAGTGAGGAGGAACCTGGTGGTGCGTTTGAGGGTCTGACCTGAGTGAGGAGGAACCTGGTGGTGCGTTCAGGGTCTGACCTGAGTGAGGAGGAACCTGGTGGTGCGTTCGGGTCTGACCTGAGTGAGGAGGAACCTGGTGGTGCGTTCGGGGTCTGACCTGAGTGAGGAGGAACCTGGTGGTGCGTTCGAGGGTCTGACCTGAGTGAGGAGGAACCTGGTGGTGCGTCTGACCCTGAGTGAGGAGGAACCTGGTGGTGCGTTCGGGGTCTGACCTGAGTGAGGAGGAACCTGGTGGTGCGTTCAGGGTCTGACCTGAGTGAGGAGGAACCTGGTGGTTGCGTTCGGGGGTCTGACCTGAGTGAGGAGGACCTGGTGTCTGACCTGAGTGAGGAGGAACCTGGTGGTGCGTTCAGGGTCTGACCTGAGTGAGGAGGAACCTGGTGTGCGTTTCGAAGGTCTGACCTGAGTGAGGAGGAACCTGGTGGTGCGTTCAGGGTCTGACCTGAGTGAGGAGGAACCTGGTGGTGCGTTCAGGGTCTGACCTGAGTGAGGAGGACCTGGTGGTGCGTTCGGGGTCTGACCTGAGTGAGGAGGAACCTGCCTGTGAGTGGTGGTGCGTTCAGGGTCTGACCTGAGTGAGGAGGAACCTGGTGGTGCGTTCGAGGGTCTGACCTGAGTGAGGGAGGGTGGTGGTGCGGAGGTCTGACCTGAGTGAGGAGGAACCTGGTGGTGCGTTCGGGTCTGACCTGAGTGAGGAGGAACCTGGTGGTGCGTTCAGGGTCTGACCTGAGTGAGGAGGAACCTGGTGGTGCGTTCAGGGAGTCGTCCTTTCTCGCTCGACAGAATCATCTCCAACATGTCGCCCTGAAGTTTTTCCATCACCACAAAAACTTTCTCTGGAGTCTCGAACACAGACTGAAGAGAAACGACCCCGGGATGATGCACCGTCTGAACACGAGAACAAACACCACCAGACCTGAGGCTTTATTATTCTGACTCGGTGCAGAGGGTTTTACATCAGGTCACTGACAGTCTGTGAAGAAAATGGTCTGTGTGTTCTGGTCTGGTGTGGTCTGATGGGGTCCAGTCTGGTCTGATGTGGTCTGATGTGTCTTTGGTCCAGTCTGGTCTGATGTGGTCCAGTCTGGTCTGGTCTGGTAGTCTGGTCTGGTGTGGTCTGGTCTGGTCTAGTCGAGTCTGGTCCAGGTCCCATCTGGTCTGGTCCTGTTCCATTCTGGTCTGGTTCTGGTCCTGGTCCAGTCTGATCTGGTCTGGTCCGGTCTGGTCCTGATGTGGTCTGATCTGGTCTGGGTCTGGTCTGGTCTGATCTGGTCTGATCTGGTCTGGTGTGGTCCAGTCTGGTCCTGGTGTGGTCTAGTCCAGTCTGGTCCAGGTCCCATCTGGTCTGGTCCTGTTCCATTCTGGTCTGATCTGGTCTGGTCCTGGTCCTGGTCTGGCCTGGTCTGGTGTAGTCTGGTCTGGTGTAGTCTGGTCTGGTGTAGTCTGGTCTGGGCTTGTCTGCTGTTGGTCCAGTTTGAGTCTGGTCTGGTGCGGTCTAGTCCAGTCAAGTCTGGTCCAGTCTGGTCCTGGTCCCATCTGGTCTGGTCCTGGTCCTGGTCTGGTCTGGTCAGTCCTGGTCTGGTCCTGGTCCAGTCCTGGTCCTGGTCCTGGTCTGGTCCTGGTCCTGGTCTGGTCTGGTCCTGGTCTGGTCCTGGTCCTGGTCTGCTGGTCCTGGTCCTGGTCTGGTCTGGTCCTGGTCCTGGTCTGGTCTGGTCTGGTCCTGGTCTGGTCCTGGTCTGGTCTGGTCTGGTCCTGGTCCTGGTCCTGGTCTGGTCTGGTCCTGGTCCTGGTCCTGGTCTGGTCTGGTCTAGTCCTGGTCTGTCTGGTCTGGTCTGGTCTGGTCTGGTCCTGGTCCTGGTCTGGTCTGGTCCTGGTCCTGGTCCTGGTCTGGTCCTGGTCTGGTCTGGTCTGGTCCTGGTCTGGTCTGGTCTGGTCCTGGTCTGGTCCTGGTCTGGTCCTGGTCCTGGTCCTGGTCTGGTCCTGGTCCTGGTCCTGGTCTGGTCCTGGTCCTGGTCCAGTCCTGGTCAGTCCTGGTCATGGCCTGGTCCTCGTCCTGGTCTGGTCAGTTCACTTTCCTCTTTGTTTGGGAAACGCAGTTTGTCGATGATTTTTATGGCCACGTCTCGTCCTGTTTCTCTGTGTTTCCCTGAGAACAGAAAAAATCTCTACGGGTCAAATTTACCTCACGAGTCTTCACTTTTACCTCATGAATATTCACTTTTACCTCACAAATGAATATTCACTTTTACCTCATGAATCTTCACTTTTACCTCACGAATCTTCCCAAACCCACAGAGTTTGATCTACAGCGTTCATGTGTTTTGAAATCGACAGGTGCAAATTTAATATTTGTAACTTGTATTTTGTTTTTTACAAACAGATGTGTGTTTGTTAAAAAAAAAAAAAAAAAGTTTCATTTGCTAAAGAAAAAAAAAAAACATTTGTAAAACTGAAAATTCTGTTTGTAAAATGAGATTCATATTTTTGGATCAATAATTACGTCACAGAGGAAATCTGTGAGTTTGTGTATTTTTGAGATTTTGTTTTAGAAAAATCCAGAAACACAAACAGACGCACAAACACGGAGCCTGTAGAGGCGCTGTTGGCGCTGTTGGCGCTGTTGGCGCTGTTGGCGCTGTTGGCGCTGTTTGTTGGCGCAGGAGTTAGCTGAGACTGTGAGCTATGCTAATGCTAACACATGTAATAATTAAGTAAAAACACGTCACAATTAATAATCGTAGAAAATTCAGGAATGTTCCACAGGTGTTTTTGTTCGGGGTGTGTAATATTCATGAATTTTTACAAGACCAATTTCTTATTTATTATTATTTATGACATTTTGTTCTGAAAATTTTAATGTGTTAGCATTAGCATAGCTCACAGTCTCAGTGAACGTCTGCACCAGCAGCGCCAGCAGCGCCAGCAGCGCCAGCAGCGCCAGCAGCGCCAGCAGCGCCAGCAGCGCCAGCAGCGCCAGCAGCGCCAGCAGCGCCTCTACAGGCTCTGGGAGGTTGTGCGTCTGTTTATGGATTTTTCTTAGTTTCAAAAATACGTCACAAAATCTGTGAATTTGTGTAATTATTGATCAACAAATGTGAATCTCATTTTACAAACAGAATTTTCAGTTTTACAAAATAAAAAAGATACATTTAGAAATACACATCTATTTGTAAATACAAGTTACAAATATTAAATTTGCATTTGTGGATGTTAATGAGGCAAAAGTGACTCTATAAAAGTTCGTCTGTGGAGTTTTCTGTAGTTTTACCTCAAAATAAAAGTTAAAAAAAAAAAATTATAAAAAAATCAAACTCACCTCCGTAAACGACGCCGAACTGCCCAGAGCCCAGAACCTCGTCTGTGAAGATCTGATACACGGAGCCGACGTCCTGAGACAAAACCACAGACACGAGTCAAGACCAGATCCTCCTGAGGGGGGTTCTACATGTGCTTCTATGGACAAATGTTTGTAGTTTTTGTTTATGATTCAGTTAAACTTGTCTGAGCGTCAGCGAACTCCAGTCTCCATCTGAACCTGACCTGAAGACCTGAGGACCTGAGGACCGACCTGAGGACCTGAGGACCTGAAGACCGACCTGAGGACCTGAGGACCTGAGACCGACCTGAGGACCTGAGGACCAACCTGAGGACCAACCTGAGACCTGAGGACCACCTGAGGACCTGAGGACCTGAGGACCGACCTGAGGACCAACCTGAGGACCTGAGGACCTGAGGACCTGACCTGAGGACCTGAACCTGAGGACCAACTGAGGACCTGAGACCAACCTGAGGACCTGAAGACCAACCTGAGGACCTGAGGACCTGAGGACCAACCTGAGGACCTGAAGACCAACCTGAGGACCTGAGGACCTGAGGACCAACCTGAGGACCTGACCTGAGGACCTGAACCTGAGGACCTGAGACCTGAGGACCTGACCTGAGGACCTGAGACCTGAGGACCTGAGGACCGACCGAGGACCGACCTGAGGACCTGAGGACCGACCTGAGGACCAACCTGAGGACCTGAGGACCGAGGACCTGAGGACCTGAGACCGACCTGAGGACCTGAGGACCGACCTGAGGACCGACCTGAGGACCGACCTGAGGACCTGACCTGAGGACCGACCTGAGGACCTGAGGACCTGACCTGAGGACCGACCTGAGGACCAACCTGAGGACCGACCTGAGGACCTGAGGACCGACCTGAGGACCTGAGGACCTGAGGACCTGAGGACCTGAGACCTGAGGACTGACCTGACCTGAGGCCTGACCCGCTCCACCCTCCAGTCTCACAAACTCACCTGTCTCTGCTGCACCTGGCACCCGTCGCACCTGTCGCACCTGTCGCACCTGTCGCACCTGCCCTCGGTCTGATCCTCTGAGGAACAGGAAGTGAGAACAGATCAGTGAACGCGCCTGTTTCACATCATCAGAAGTTTCCCGCTGGAGGTTTTGTGGAACTTTTTATTCTCCAGCAGCTTCATAAATCTGCTCCACCAAATCTTCAACCAACGAGAACAATTTATCCACAACGATCAAGAGAAGAAAGAACAAAACTTAAAGGAAACAACGACGAGCCGCATGAGTCGCACGACAAACTCAACTCATGTTCTGATCCTGAAGAAAACAGAAGGAAACTTGTTCACTCAGACTCGTTCTACTGTGGAAATTAAAACCTGTTTCACGACGTGGAGATTTGCACAGACAGAGTTTTGTGCAGCTGGAAGACGACAGATGTTCACAGACGCATGTTTAACATTTAAACGGCACAAATCTCTGTCTATCTAAAAATCTCTATTTATCTCTATTTCTCGATCACTAAAGGTCGTATGGAGGATTTTTTTTGTTTCAAATTGTCAGTGATAGATTATAGATGCAGTCGCCTTGTAATTATGATGACCAAAAAAAAGAGAATAAAAATTCATCAACTCTGGACGTGGTGGGGCTAAACATTTGCCAATAGATAACGACACTGCCTCGTTATCTGTGAGCTGACAGGCTGTCAATCAAACTCCCTACGTTTCTAGTGTAACTGACTTGCCTGCGCCGCCGGTACGTGGTTTACGTACGACACAGACGCTGTTTACTCCACCAACGCAACAGTTCTTAGCGGCTTTTTTTGACCTATATCTTCCTCGCAGTTCGCACAAAGTTTGTTGCGATGGCGACAAGAATCCAGGAGCAGTTCGCCGCAAAAGAAAGTCTGTTTTTGAGGTGAAAGAAGAAGACAAGGGGAAAAGCAGCGAAGCCAAACTAAGGTGATTCTTGGAGATTCATTCCAGCGATGGCGCGACTGAAGCAGACGAAGAGTCTAAAGACTGAAGCACTGGTCCACAAATTACTCCTGGACAGGAAACTTCTGCTGATTATGAAAACCTACTTTATTTCCAAGAGCGACACAAACGTTTTTCAGGACACGAAAGCGATATCCTATGTCTGAAAACGTAATTTTCAAGGCAAAGAAAGAGTCCGCCTGCTGCTGCGTGTTGTAGTTAGTTCATTCACACTGAATCTCTGTGCACTCTTCTCTGCTCCCCTTTCCTGCTCCTCACTTCTCCGTCTTGTCTAACCAACACTGTAGTTAGTTGTTTACAAGTCATGTGCAGCGGCTGTAAACAAACCTGTTTGTGGCGTAAGGAGGAGGAGGGAGGAGGTGTTTCTACGTAGGAGCAACATTTGAAAAAGGACAAACAGTCTCCTTCCTTGGAAAATCCTCTATACAACCTTTAAATACATTTTTTAATCTTAATTCTAGAATCAATCTGAGTTACTTTCACGGTTCTCACTCTTTTTCCATGACTTTTCCATGAGCTAAAGTGAATTTTCCATGACCTTACAGCACCTACACGTGTAAAACTGATCAGACTTTTAAAATATAAATCTGAAATGTTAAATCTTTCCCCTCTCCTTCTGTTCTTGGATTAGAGTTTTTGAAGGTTCTAAATCCTGTCAGTGCATTTATTGTCGCCTCTTTTTAAAGAAAAGACTCAGACGTTCACAAAGAATCAGAAACAGACTCACGAGAACTGAACACAACACTGGAGCGAAGGGAAAGAGACTAACATTCCATGACTTTTTTCCAGGATTTCCATGACCGTGGGAAACCTGAACCTGTTGTTGTTTTATTCGTGAGCAAAAGGTTTAGTTTGGTTCATGTTAGAAAGTTTATCCTTTGTGGAGTTTGTTGGTTGAAGATTTGCTGGAGAATACGACACATTTACACATTTACACAAACATTTTTATGAGTTTATTTAAAATGTTTCTGTTTTTTATTTGAAGAGTTTAGTTCATGTGATCAGAGCGAAACTGAACTGAAACTTTTGAATCAATAAACACAACGATCAATACACAACTAGGTCAGACTGAACCAGGACTAAACCAGGTCTGGACCAGGACTGAACCAGGACTAAACCAGGTCTAAACCAGAACTGAAACCAGGTCTAAACCAGAACTGGACCAGGACTAAACCAGGACTAAACCAGAACTGGACCAGGAATAAACCAGGACTAGACCAAACCATAAACCATGGACCAGGACTGAACCAGGACCAGGACCAGGACTAAACCAGGTCTAAACAGGACCAGGACTAAACCAGAACTGGACCAGGACCAAAACCAGAACCAAACCAGGACTAAACCAGGACTGGACCAGGACTAAACCAGGTCTAAACCAGGACCAGGACTAAACCAGGACTAACCCAGGACTAAACCAGACTGACCAGGACTAAACCAGGACTAAACCAGAACTGGACCAGGACTAAACCAGGACTGAACCACGACCAGGACTAACCAGGACTAATCCAGGACTAAACCAGGACTGGACCAGGAGTAAACCAGGTCTAAACCAGGACTAAATCGGGACTAGACCAGGAATAAACCAGAACTGGACCAGGACTGGACCAGGACTAAACCAGGACTAAACCAGGTCTAAACCAGAACTGGAGCAGGACTGAACCAGGTCTAAACCAGGAGTAAACTGGGACTAAACCAGGACTGAACCAGGACCAGGACTGGACCAGGGACTAAACCAGGTCTGGACCAGGTCTGGACCAGGACTGGACCAGGTCTGGACCAGGTCTGGACCAGGACTGGACCAGGTCTGGACCAGGTCTGGACCAGGTCTGGACCAGGTTTTGAGTGTTTCAGGTTTAATCCCGTTGATGCAGGATTAAAGGAACATTTTGAGTTGAGCCGAAAACTGAGAAATGGAGCAGAAAATCCTCTTAATCTGTGTGAGTCCTGCTCCTGTCTGCTCCTGTCTGCTCCTGTCTGCTCCTGTCTGCTCCTGTCTGCTCTGTCTGTCTCTCTGTCCTGTCTGCCTGTCTGCTCCTGTCTGCTCCTGTCTGCTCCTGTCTCTCCTGCTCTGTCTGCTCCTCCTGTCTGCTCCTGTCTCTGTCCTGCTCTCTGTCCTCCTGTCTGCTCCTGTCTGTCTCCTGTCTGCTCCTGTCTGCTCCTGTCAGCTCCTGTCTGCTCCTGTCTGTCTGCTCCTGTCTGCTCCTGTCCTGCTCCTGTCAGCTCCTGTCTGTCTGCCTGTCTGCTCCTGTCTGTCTCCTGTCTGCTCCTGTCTGCTCCTGTCAGCTCCTGTCTGCTCCTGTCTGCTCCTGTCTGCTCCTGTCTGCTGCTCCTGCTGCTCCTGTCTCCTGTCAACTCCTGTCTGCTCCTGCCTGCTCCTGTCTCCTGCTCCTGTCTGCTCCTGTCTGCTCCCGTCTGCTCCCGTCTGCTCCCGTCAGCTCCTGTCTGCTCCTGTCTGCTCCCGTCTGCTCCCGTCAACTCCTGTCTGCTCCTGTCAGCTCCTGTCTGCTCCTGTCTGCTCCTGTCCGCTCCTGTCTGGACTAATGAAGAACTAAACCAGAACTGAACCAAGACTAAACCAGGACTAAACAAAGACTAATCCAAGACCAGGACTCCTGTCGGCCCCTGCCCGCCCCTGCCCGCCCCTGTCGCTCTCACCTGTCTGTGGGCTCTGGGTCTCGGTCATGGGTCTCAGGGCTTGTCTCAGGGTTTTCTTCCAGCTCTGGACCTCGGATCCCGGGTCTGGACCAGGATCTGAGTCGGACTTTGGTCCCTCTCCTCCCGAGTCCTCCACCACGTAGTAAACCACGGACGAGGTGACCAGGGAAAACCGGGCCCCGGTCCCCGAGTCCGAGTCCTGGTTTAGATCCGGGTCCGCGGAGGAGTCCACCCTCAGGATCTCAGACAGAGGAAGCTCCTGGAACCAGACCGAGAAGAGTCCTGGTTTAGTCCTGGTTCAGTCCTGGTTCAGTCCTGGTTTAGTCCTGGTTTAGTCCTGGTTTAGTCCTGGTTTAGTCCTGGTTCCTGGTTCAGTCCTGGTTTAGTCCTGGTTCAGTCCTGGTTCAGTCCTGGTTTAGTCCTGGTTCAGTTCTGGTTCAGTCCTGGTTTAGTCCTGGTTCAGTCCTGGTTTAGTCCTGGTTTAGTCTTGTTTTAGTCCTGGTTCAGTCCTGGTTTAGTCCTGGTTTAGTCCTGGTTTAGTCTGGTTCAGTCCTGGTTTAGTCTTGTTTTAGTCCTGGTTTAGTCCTGGTTCAGTCCTGGTTTATTCCTGGTTTATTTCTGGTTTAGTCCTGGTTTAGTCCTGGTTCAGTCCTGGTTCAGTCCTGGTTAGTCCTGTTTAGTCCTGGTTCAGTCCTGGTTTAGTCCTGGTTTAGTCCTGGTTTAGTCCTGGTTTAGTCCTGGTTCAGTCCTGGTTTAGTCCTGGTTTAGTCCTGGTTTAGTCCTGTTTAGTCCTGGTTTCAGTCCTGGTTTAGTCCTGGTTTAGTCCTGTTTTAGTCCTGGTTTAGTCCTGGTTAGTCCTGGTTCAGTCCTGGTTTAGTCAGTCTGGTTTAGTCCTGGTTTAGTCCTGGTTTTTAGTCCTGGTTTAGTCCTGGTTCAGTCCTGGTTTAGTCCTGTTTTAGTCCTGGTTTAGTCCTGGTTTAGTCCTGGTTTAGTCCTGGGTCCTGGTTTAGTCCTGTTTTAGTCCTGGTTCAGTTCTGACCTTGTAGAACTTGGAGTCGTTCTGGTTTTGATACAGAGTCAGAGTTTTGGTGTCGAGTCTCCAGAAGTGTCTTTTCCTCTGAAACAAAATCCAGAAACGTTTCAAGATCGTCTGAAAACTCAAAAATGAAAAACAGAAAAATGATTTAAAGATTTGTTTTTATTTCCCTGTGATCCGAGAGTTTGATTTTACACTAAAAGGTGAAAAAGACAAACTGAAAAACTCACCTGTTCAGTTCAGATAAATTAGTTCTTTAAGTTCAGATTGTGTTAAAATAAATGTTTAACTGGACAGACGGAGCAGTGCCTCCAGTTAGCGTCACACTCCCAGGGAATGTGGAGGAGATGGAAGATTGTTCCAGTTTGATTTTACAACTGCCACGTTTACACGAGAGATTTAATTCCGAATACAAATCATTTAATTCTGAATAAAGATAATTTAATTCTGAATAAAAAAATTAAATTCTGAATAAAAAATAATTTAATTCTGAATAAAAAAAAATTAATTGTAAATAAAATTAATTTAATTCTGAATAAATTTTTTTTAAATTCTGAATAAAAAATTATTTAATTCTGAATAAAAAATAATTTAACTTTGAATTAAAAAATTATTGTAAATAAAAATAATTTAATTCTGAATAAAAATAATTTAATTCTGAATAAAAAATAATTTAACTCTGAATAAAAATAATTTAACCCTGAATACATTTTTTTTAATTGTTAATAAAAATAATTTAACTCTGAATACAAATAATTTAATTCCAAATAAAAATAATTTAATTTTGAATACAAATTTATTCTGCTTTAAAAGTCCATGTAAACTCTTAATTCTTAATGAAAATGATAATTCGTAATTAAACTTAATTCCGAAGTAAATGGAGGTTTATTTTGATTTTAAAGCTGAATTAATTTATTCCTCAATAGTGATGTAACAATAACCAAAATATCGTGATATCGTATCATCAAAAGTCTCAGAATAAGAATCGTGGGCTCTCACAATACATCGAATTACAAGTTTCTTTGCTTAAATTCACGGTTTTATAATAACATCTTAAAAACATGGGGAACTACATTTCCCATGATGCATTTCAGCGCAGACAACATGAAGAAATGTGTTTTTGACTTGAATTCTTGGGATTACGACGGAAATAATTCACACCAAAATCTTGTCAAGGTGTTTTAAAAAAGCAAAAAAGCGTCACAAAAGTTTGGACGGTGGAGGAACGACAAACCGAGACGACAGAAAAGACGGGAGCGGCTGATGTGTGAGTTTTCTTCGCAAAGACGTAAATCTGTTGGTGTTTCTGTCCAATCAAAACCTCCCCCCCGGACGCTCACACACATTAAATAAAAAACATTTCACCAGTTTAACACCAAACAACAATTCAACATTATTCTTATTTACACGGAAACAAAAAGAGAAGATTTGAATTAATTCGGAATAAAAAAACATCATGTAAATGTGGCCAATGAGGATATTAGATCTGAATCCTGTGTGTGTGTGTTTGTGGGCGTGGTTTGTTTTGGGGGCGTGGCCTGTGGTGTGTGTGGGCGTGGCCTGCGGTGCTGTTGTCACGGTGACGGTGTCGGGGCGTCGTCGTGGTTACCAGGTCGTCGCGGCTGCTGTAGTGAACCATCCAGCCGTCCCTGACCACGGCCGAACCGCGACGCTTCGTCTGACGCAGCGACTGGACCACACGCATCAGAGGGATATTCACCGGACTAAAAGACCGGAAACAAGACCGGGTCAGGACCGGGTCAGGACCAGGACTAGACCAGGACTAAACCAGGACTAAACCAGGACTAAACCAGGACTGGACAGGACTGAACCAGGGCTAAACCAGAGAAAAGACCGGAGACGGACCGGGTCAGGACCGGGTCAGGACCAGGACTAGACCAGGACTAAACCAGGACTAAACCAGGACTAAACCAGGACTGAACCAGGACTGAACCAGGACCAAACCAGGACCGGACCAGGACTAAACCAGGACTGGATCAAGACTAAACCAGGACTGGACCAGGACCAAACCAGGACTGGACCAGGACCAAACCAGGACTGGACCAGGACCAAACCAGGACTGGACCAGGACTAAACCAGGACTAAACCAGGACTGGAGCAGGACTGAACCAGGGCTAAACCAGAGAAAAGACCGGAGATGGACCGGGTCAGGACCAGGACTAAACCAGGACTAAACCAGGACTAAACCAGGACTAAACCAGGACTAAACCAGGACTTTCAGTATTCTTGACCTGGTGTCCGTGTCTTCTTGTCCTTCTGTCTCTGGTCCGTTTGAGTCGAGTCCGTCGCCGTCAGGGGCCTCCTCCACCAGGACTGGACCCAGACCCAAGACCGGACCCAGACCAGAACCCAGGACCGACTCTGGACTCTGGAGGTCGGGATCTGAGGAAAGAAACAGAGACAAAAGAGAAAAAAAAAAAACATGGATTAAAAAAAAAGTGAAATCCAGCTCATACTAAAACAAGTCCTGGTCCAGTCCTGGTTTAGTCCTGGTTTAGTCCTGGTTTGGTCCTGGTCCAGTCCTGGTTTGGTCCTGGTCCAGTCCTGGTCCAATCCTTGTTTAGTCCTGGTCCAGTCCTGGTTTAGTCTTGATCCAGTCCTGGTTTAGTCCTGGTTTAGTCCTGTTCAGTCCTGGTTTAGTCCTGGTTTAGTCCTGGTCCTGACCCGGTCTGTCTCTGGTTTAGTCCTGGTTTAGTCCTGGTCCTGACCCGGTCTGTCTCTGGTTTGGTCCTGGTTTAGTCCTGGTTTAGTCCTGGTTTAGTCCTGGTTTAGTCCTGGTTTGGTCCTGGTTTAGTCCTGGTTTAGTCCTGGTCCGGTCCTGGTTTAGTCCTGGTTTAGTCCTGGTTTAGTCCTGGTTCAGTCCTGGTTTAGTCCTGGTTTAGTCCTGGTTTAGTCCTGGTTTAGTCCTGGTCCTGGTCCTGGTTTAGTCCTGGTTTAGTCCTGGTCCTGGTCCTGGTTCCTGGTTTAGTCCTGGTTTAGTCCTGGTCCGGTGGTTTAGTCCTGGTTTAGTCCTGGTTTAGTCCTGGTTTAGTCCTGGTTTAGTCCTGGTTCCTGGTCCTGGTCCTGGTTTTAGTCCTGGTTTAGTCCTGGTTTAGTCCTGGTTTCCTGGTCCTGGGTCCTGGTTTAGTCCTGGTTTAGTCCTGGTTTAGTCCTGGTCCTGGTCCTAGTCCTGGTTTAGTCCTGGTTTAGTCCTGGTTTAGTCCTGGTTTGGTCCTGGTTTAGTCCTGGTTTGGTCCTGGTTTAGTCCTGGTTTAGTCCTGGTTTAGTCCTGGTTTAGTCCTGGTCCGGTCTCACCTCCGCTGGACTCTGTTTCTCCTGGACAGTCTCTTTGGGCGTTTGAGGCACATTTTTTGTGACAGACGAATTTACAATCTGAAAAACGAAAAATAAAACAGGATTTGGTTTGTTTCCCCGTTTGTTCTTTTCAATTTAAATCAAGAACAAAAAATAGTAAAATGAGAAAACTGATTATTATTTAATTTATTTAATTTTTTCTGTTTTAGTGTCTAACAAAAAATAACAAAAACAAAAAAACAGATTTCGACTTCTGTTTCTAATATTTAATTTAAAGTTTATTTTAAATTTCAGTGCCTATTTTAATTTTGATATTTTATTCTTTCTGGTTTATTTGAAGTTTCTCGCTGTTTCTTGTTTCTCGTCGTGGCTCAGCAGCGACTTTCTAAAGCGTGAAAATAAACGTGTCGCTGTAAAAGAAGAAACATGTTTGTTCATAAAATGAGTCCATCACATTTCTGTCCAGATCTTCTTCGTTCAGTTCTTTGTGTCTTGGGTTTTGTTTTTCACGGTAAAAGGAGAAATTCAGTTTGTAAATGAACTAAAGTTTATTTGGTGGAAAATGTTTCTGAGCTCATCCAGGCTGCTTCTTCAGTTGTGTCAGACTCTGGAGGACAGTTTCTTACATCTGCTGCAGGAGGAGCTAACTACACTGAAACTCCTCTGGAACTAACACACACTGTTTACAGCACGAGTCCCCAAACGTTTTGTCTCTGGGGGCCACATTCTGGCTCCTGACTGTGACGGGGGTCGGGGTCGGTCATAGAACAGAAGTGTTTGACCCTGACGACGCAGATTATATCTTTGAAAACCTCTGAACTTTCTTTAAATCAGACAAACTGCACGAACACTGAACACTGTTGTTCACTGGTCTTTTTTTTTGTACTTTAACTTGAGTCATTCTGCCTCTTCTGTTTTTATCTGCACTACAGAACTCTGTGTGTGTTTTATCTGGAGTTTGTCAGCTGACGAAAATTCTGTGGTAAATGTAAATATTTCACATAATTATTTAAATATAAATACTTCATATAAATATAATTTTTTTAATTGAAAAAAATCTACAAAATACAAGCTGCAGATGTGTTATTATTTGCCAAAAAATATTTTTGAAAAACAGACTGTGACACTTTTGTGGATTGTCTCATGGGGCCAGTTCCAGTGTGTGTGTGTGTGTGTGTGTGTGGTGTGGTGTGGTGGCGTAGAGGGCCAGAGTCGGCCCGTGGGCCTTAATTTGATGAGCCCTTATTTACAGTTTGTGTTTGTGTTTGTAGTACAGCCTATGGAACTGTCCTGAGTGTGGATCTTATCAGCAGAATCATCCAGGACCATGATGGAGCTTCCACACCTCTGGTCCTGACCTGACTGCACCTGACCTTTTCTTTGTTCTGTTTTAGGTTTTCAGAGATGGAGCTGCAAATCGGAGACAGACAGTTTCTGAAGCCTCCGTTTGTGTTTGTGTTTCAGTTTGTGTTTCAGTTTTAGTTTCAGTTTCAGTTTTCAGTTTGTGTGTTTGTGTTTCAGTTTCAGTTTTAGTTTCAGTTTCAGTTTGTGTGCTTGTGTTTCACCTCGGCACTGCAGTCCTTGTCTGAATAGCCCCCTCAGCGCTCGCTCACACAGACCACACACGACCGGCCGCGAGAACGAGTGAACGGAGAACGTGTGAGGAACCTTCACCCCTCTGTCCACCAGGGGGAGCTGAGAGGAGCGTCTGCAGCCCGCGGCCACCAGGGGGAGCTACAGCAGACAGACAGAGACAGACTGTTAGTGTTTTACTGCTTTACTCCAAACAGGACTAGACCACAGTCCGTATCTAGACCAGAACCAGGTGATGGAGAACACACTGACCTCTGAGTCCAGGCCTGTGGATCTGGTCCGGTCGGGTCCGGGTCCGGGTCCAGGTCCAGGTTGGTCCGGTCTGGCTGAGGTCAGACTCAGGGCTGAGGATCTCCTCCGGCTCCGAGCTCCACTGCAGCTGCCCACGAGTTTAAACACACAACGCTTATGGAAGTTCAACCCACAACCTGAGGAGACACACACCAGGACCAGGACTCAACCAGGACCAGGACTCAACCAGAACTCAACCAGGACTCAACAAAGACTAAACCAGGACTGAGCCAGGACTGAACTCAGACTAAACCCATTCTAAACCTGGTCTCAACCCAGCCCTAAACACAGCCTAAACCCGGCCTAAACCTGGCCTAAATTAAAGCTAGTCTAAAGCTGGTCTAAAGCCGGTCTAAACCAGGTCTAAACCAGGTCTAAACCAGGTCTAAACCCAGTTTAACCCAGTCTAACACTGATCTAAACCAGGCCTAAACTCAGCGTAAACCCAGCCTAAACCCTGTCTAAATCTGGTCTAAACTCGGTATAAACTTGGTCTAAACTCGGTCTAAACCTGGTCTAAACTTGGCCTAAACTTGGCCTAAAGCCGGTCTAAACCCGGTTTAAACTAAAGCTTGTCTAAAACCTTTCTAAAGCCAATCTAAACCTGGCCTAAACCTGGTCTAAACCCTGTCTAAACTTGGTCTAAACTCGGTCTAAACCCGGTCTAAACCCAGTTTAGACCCAGTCTAAACCTGGTCTAGACCCGGTCTAAACCTGGTCTAGACCCGGTCTAAACCCGGTCTTACCGTCACACTTGAGGCCCTGGCGCACGAGTCCCCAGAGCATGAGTCCGCAGTGATCACAGAAGGCAGGAGCTCTGTACGAGTGGACGGTGAGAGAGTGAGGCCGCGGCAAAAACTCCACGCCGCACGAATCTGCTGGAACAAACAGACGACCGTTTCCATGACGATTAACAAGTCAAAACTCAAACCTGAATCTTCTGGACGATGAAGTCCTCAAAATGTTTAAAGTTCAAACCCGTGGACCTGCGGTTTACTGAGACGGACCTCTGCTGGTCGATTTGAACCTTCCTCAGTTTGGAGCGTTTTTCAACTGAGCGTAACTGAACTTTGGCGTAACAGAACTTTGGCGTAACCGAACTTTGGCGTAACCGAACTTTGGCGTAACCGAACTTTGGCGTAACTGAACTTTGGCGTAACTGAACTTTGGCGTAACCGAACTTTGGCGTAACTGAACTTTGGCGTAACCGAACTTTGGCGTAACCAAACTTTGGCGAAACAGAACTTTGGCGTAACTGAACTTTGGCGTAACCGAACTTTGGCGTAACCGAACTTTGGCGTAACCGAACTTTGGCGTAACTGAACTTCACTGTTGGGCAAGTTACTTTGAAACTGTAATGCGTTATTTATTACCTATTACTGTCATTTCAAAGTAATTCGTTACATTACAATATTACTGCATTTAAAATGTAAGGCATTACATTACTATTGCATTACTTTAAGTTACTCTCACCAAAATAACTTTTGCGCTGTATATGGACTGAACCAGGACTGAACCAGGTCTAAACCAGGACTAAACCAGAGCTGAACCAGGACTAAACCAGAAGTGAACTAGGACTAAACTAGAACTGAACTTGGACTAAAACAGGACTCACTGTGGGGACGGGCTCGGGGGTGACCGCAGGAGAAAGGAGCAGCTCTGCTCCGCACCTCACGGAGGTAAGAGCGGCTGTCACCCGATCGCTCTTTATGGACCCTGCTGCTCGGGCTCGCGGCCCTGATTTCAGCAACTATTTGCAGGTACCCGAGCCGGTGCAAGAGTCTGTTACAGCGCGTAACTTCTACCTTCCTTCAGCGTGTCCAGAAGTCCAACTTTTTCTGTGATGGTTACATCTTCCTCTGCCTTTTGGGTGCGAGCGCAGGAGCCTTTGTCGGTGCAGAACGTTTCGTTGACGTTGTGGGTTTTGTCGGGGAGAAAACTTGCAACCGTACAGCACTTCAGAATCACACTGATACAGACTGAACATGTATTTAAATTTGGCAGCTGAACACATTCTGTACTGTACAGGAGACAGGAGTCCCTTGGCCAGTCAGGATGCAGCGGGAGGAACACAATACACATTCATACAATGTAAAAAAAAACAGGGCATGCAAAATTACACAAAAAAATTAAAATAAATAAAAATCTGCGAGACAGCGAAAAGTGAACTGCGATAGAGGGAGGGACGAATGTAAACCAGGTCTAAACCAGAACTGACCCAGGTCTAAACCAGGTCTAAACCAAAACTGACCCAGGTCTAAACCAGGTCTAAACAGCGTGGAGTTCTTTGTCAGTCCTTCCTTTTTACCTGAAGGTCTATGAGGGCGCATCTCCGGCGTTTCACCGCTGCTGATATCGAGGTGATTTTAGCGAATTTGTATGAAGAAAAAAACACCACTTCAATCCAGGTTAAAAAAACACTGTAACGCGCGTTACTCACATTTGTACCGAGTAAAATATTACTATTTTTTCCCCTGTAATGCCGAACATTACTGCGTTACAGCAAAAAGTAATGCATTACTGTAATTCGTTACTTTTATAACGCGTTACTCCCAACACTGCTGAACTTTGGCGTAACAGAACTTTGGCGTAACAGAACTTTGGCGTAACCGAACTTTGGCGTAACAGAACTTTGGCGTAACAGAACTTTGGCGTAACCGAACTTTGGCGTAGCAGAACCGGACTCTTACCGGACAGAACCACCTCGACCGTGTCCCCCTGCTGGACTTGCTGGGCGCTGCAGATCTTCTGGAGCAGGTTTTCTGAAGTCGGGTCGTGTCGGAACAACAAGAGCTCCCCCTTCAGAGCCCCGAGTCCAGAGTCCGGGAACTGAACCAGGACCAGAGACCGGAACCAAGACCAGTCCGGGACCAAACCAGGATCGAGAGAAATTAGGTTACAATGATGAACAGAATAACAGAAAAACTACTACAACTAATACTACTACTACTACTACTACTACTACTACAACTATTACTACTGCTATTACAACTACTACTACTACTACTACTACTACATCTACTACTACTACTACTGCTACTGCTACTGCTACTACTACTGCTACTACTACTACTACTACTACAACAACTACTACAACTACTACTACTACTGCTACTACTACTGCTACTACTACTACTACTACTACACTACTACTACTACTACTACTACTACTACTACTACTACTACTACTACTACTACTACAACTACTACTACAACTACTACTACTACTGCTACTACTTCTACTACAATACCTACTATAATTACTACTACAATAACGACTGCAACAAAAAGATCAGTATAAAGCCGTTTGCAGATGGTTCGGTTTTATACAGATTAGTGCCGGATATTATTGTTACTACTAATACTAATACTACTACTGCAAGTGATAGTACTACTAATACTAATCCTGTACTGCATCAGAGTACACACTGTGTACTGTGTACTGTGTACTGTGTACTGCAGATACACGTCACAGATGGAGCAGAGGATTAAATCTGAACAACTGTGACCTCCAGAACTAAACCAGAACTAAACCAGGTCTAAACCAGGTCTAAACCAGGACTAAACCAGAACTAAACCAGGTCTAAACCAGGTCTAAACCAGGACTAAACCAGGAACTAAACCAGGACTATACCAGGACTAAACCAGGTCTAAACCAGGTCTAAACCAGGTCTAAACCAGGACTAAACCAGGACTAAACCAGAACTAAACCAGGTCTAAACCAGGTCTAAACCAGGACTAAACCAGAACTAAACCAGGACTATACCAGGACTAAACCAGGACTAAACCAGAACTAAACCGGGACTAAACCGGGACTAAACCAGGACTAAACCGGGACTAAACCAGGACTAAACCGGGACTAAACCAAGACTAAACCAGAACTAAATCAGGACTGAACAAAGACTAAACCAGGACTGAACTGGGTCTGGACCAGGTCTGGACCGGGTCTGGACTCACCCTCTGGTCCGTCAAGGACCAGACTCGG
>NW_026571036.1:1467956-1472956 GCF_026225935.1 Boleophthalmus pectinirostris
ACACATACAATACAACTACTAAAAACATAAACAACTGTAAAATACTCGACAAGAAATATACATGTCACTTATTAAAAGCCAGTGAAAAAAGATACAGATTAAGGAAAAAATGTTCATTTCCATCTGTTCCTCGACAGGAAACACCACAAATTTAACAACAACTTCACTTGTTCAAGCGACGATTCAACAAGCGACGGTTCAACAAGCGACGGTTCAACAAGCGACGATTCAACAAGCGACGGTTCAACAAGCGACGCTTCAACAAGCGACGCTTCAACAAGCGACGCTTCAACAAGCGACGCTTCAACAAGTGACGGTTCTAGACTAAAAGTGTCACGAGTTTGTTTTTCTTTCCGTGGGATGTGAAGTGTTCAGTGTTGGAGTTTCTCTTTGATAAAGGGAAAATGTTCCAAAATGTAGAACCTCTGACTGCGACACACTTTGTCTGAGTGTGTGTGTTTATTTATTTATTTATTTATTTATTTGAGACAGGGACAATTTTTGCATTTTACCTTAACCTTGTCGTCCCTGGACAGATGTCAGAGTGTGTGTATGTGTGAGTGTGTGTGTGTGTGTGTGTGTGTGTGTGTCTGTGTGTGAGTGTGTGTGTGTGTGTGTGTCTGAGAGTGTGTGTGTCTGTGTGTGTGTGTGTGTGTGTGTCTGTGTGTGTGTGTCTGTCTGTGTGTGTGTCTGTATGTGTGTGTCTGTGTCTGAGTGTGTGTGTGTGTGTGTGTCTGTGTGTGTGTCTGTGTGTGTGTGTGTGTGTGTCTGTGTGTGTGTGTGTGTGTGTGTGAACTTCCCCTTGGGCCATGGTTCATGTTCTTCTTCTTCTCTGGGGTCGGGTCTCGGAGCATCAGTCTGAACAGAGACTCCCAGACTTCCTTCACCCCAGACACTTCCTCCAGCTCCTCCAGTGGGACCTGAGGTGTTCCCAGTCCAGTCCAGAGACATGGTCCCTCCAGTGTGTCCTGGTCTCCTCCTCCCGCTGGGACATGAACACCTCCTGAGGGACACGTCCAGGAGACGTCAGAACAGACGTCCTCCCCTCAGACGCTCCTCTCCACGTGGAGGAGCAGCGGCTCTACTCCGAGCTCCAACCTCTGTCAGTCCCAGAGATTTAAACTCTTTGACAAATCTGTAAAAAAAAAAAAAAAAAAAACAGGTTCAAAACAACAAAAAAAAAAAACAAAAAAAACTGTTTCAGTCAAAGTTGTGAGTTTATGCAAAAGTCTAAATGAAAAACTCAAAGCTCCAAAATTTGTTCAAGTATTTAAAAGAAACGTCAAACATGATGTGCTAAAAAAAAGAAGTATAAATTGTCCTTTTGTGTTAATAAAGTGTTTAAATTTGTGTTTGTCACATAAATAAGTCATTTATAAATGAAGTGTTAGAAATGTTTTACTTTGCAGATGTTACAAATCGATTATTTTTGCATTCACTCAGTAAAAAAAACTAAACTAGTCAAGTTCAGATGACTTGAATTTTAAAAATTGATCATGATTTGAATAAATTTCACAGTAAAATGATTTGCCAGTTTGTGCGTAAAATGTGAAAATACATCTGGCTGCACTTAAAATAAGAAAAAAAACAACAACTTTTTACACTTAAAATAGAAACAAAATTTAAATGTAAAAATTGTAATGTAAAAAAAAAAGAAAAGAAAAGTGAGCTGTCCCTGTTTCAAAAATAAAATAAATGAATAAATAAATAAATAAAACCACAATTTGTCAAGTTGAATCTACACAAATAAAATCTAATGTTTTTTAATTTAAGTAATTTTAACTTACACAATATTGTTTTTGTTTTTTTCATTGCACATTGATGCATGAAACTGAATTATTTTGAGTTCTTCTTTCATGAATTAAAAAAATTAAAAAATAAAATAAATAAATACATAAATATAAATAAATAAATAAATAATTAAATAAATACATGAATAAATAAATAAATATTTTGGTTGATTTTAGCTCGTGGCATCGTTCTCTTTCTCCGTCACTAGAGGGCAGCAGCATTTAATTTATTTAGTCTGACTTGTTCATCAAAAACAATTTAAACTGATTTAAAGCTTCTGTCTGTCACTTTCTAGTCAAAAATCAATAAATAGATAAATAAATAAATAAAATAAAAGACTAAAATAAAAGCATGTTTTTTTCATTTTGTTTTTTTATTTTTTAGTCCTTAATGTGAGCAGATTTAGATTCAGATGTACAGTTGTAGGGAGTATTATCTGTCACATAAGGGTGAGTTGTTGTACAGTTGTAGGGAGTATTATCTGTCACATAAGGGTGAGTTGTTATACAGTTGTAGGGAGTATTATCTGTGACATAAGAGTGAATTGTACAGTTGTAGGGAGTATTATCTGTCACATAAGGGTGAGTTGTTGTACAGTTGTAGGGAGTATTATCTGTCACATAAGGGTGAGTTGTTATACAGTTGTAGGGAGTATTATCTGTGACATAAGAGTGAATTGTACAGTTGTAGGGAGTATTATCTGTCACATAAGGGTGAGTTGTTGTACAGTTGTAGGGAGTATTATCTGTCACATAAGGGTGAGTTGTTATACAGTTGTAGGGAGTATTATCTGTGACATAAGAGTGAATTGTACAGTTGTAGGGAGTATTATCTGTGACATAAGAGTGAGATGTACAGTTGTAGGGAGTATTATCTGTCACATAAGGGTGAGTTGTTGTACAGTTGTAGGGAGTATTATCTGTCACATAAGGGTGAGTTGTTATACAGTTGTAGGGAGTATTATCTGTCACATAAGGGTGAGTTGTTGTACAGTTGTAGGGAGTATTATCTGTCACATAAGGGTGAGTTGTTATACAGTTGTAGGGAGTATTATCTGTCACATAAGGGTGAGTTGTTGTACAGTTGTAGGGAGTATTATCTGTCACATAAGGGTGTTGGGTTTGTTTTGTTTTGACTCTCATCTGTCTCATTAGCATACTGGCTCCTGATTGGCTCTATGTCATTTGCATACTGGCTCCTGATTGGCCGAGGCGCAGTCCCGGGGCGCGTGTTACCTGATCCCTGACGCGCGCGCTTCCCGTGCGTCCCGCGTCCCCGGAGTCTCGTGCCAAACTCCAGGATTCAGTTTCAGCTCCGACTGCGCCGCCGAGTCACCCGGGTCCCTCCGAGTCCCACCGAGTCACCCAGGTCCCACCGAGTCACCTGGGTCCCTACAAGTCACCCGGGTCCCTCCGTGTTCTCTGTCCCGTGGATTTACCGCTGCCGTGGACTCGTCTGACCGCGAAGAGACGAAAAGGAGCCGCTGGAGAGGAGCCGGTGGATAGGAGCCGGAGAAGAGCCGGTGGAAAGGAGCCGCTGGAGAGGAGCCGGTGGATAGGAGCCGGAGAAGAGCCGGTGGAAAGGAGCCGCTGGAGAGGAGCCGGTGGATAGGAGCCGGAGAAGAGCCGGTGGAGGGGAGCCAGTGGAGAGGAGTCGGTGGATAGGAGCCGGATAGGAGCTGAAAAGGAGCTGAAAAGGAGCCGGTGGAGAGGAGCCGTAGAGGAGCCAGAAAAGAGTCGGTGGAGAGGAGCCGTAGAGGAGCCGGTGGAGAGGAGCCAGAAAAAAGTCGGTGGAGAGGAGCCAGAAAAGAGTCGGTGGAGAGGAGCCGGAGAGGAGCCGTAGAGGAGCCGGAGGGTCCGCGCACTGAGCCGGGAGGATGGAGTCGGTCAGTCAGTGGACGCCGCAGCAGGTGGCTGCGTGGATGAGAGGTGAGCCGTGAGAGCCGTGAGAGCCGTGAGAGCCGTGAGTCATTAGTAAACAGTTGTGAACAGTTCCTTTTGTTCCGCGTGTTTGTGTTGTTGAGTTTGTGATGAGTCCGGGACAAACGCGCAGGTGAGAAACAAACGGAGCCGCGCGGGGTTTGGGTTTGTGTCTCTGTTTGTGTCTCTGTTTGTGTCTCTGTTTGTGTCTCTGTTTGTGTCTCTGTTTGTGTCTCTGTGTTTGTGTCTCTGTGTTTGTGTCTCTGTTTGTGTCTCTGTTTGTGTCTCTGTTTGTGTCTCTGTTTGTGTCTCTGTTTGTGTCTCTGTTTGTGTCTCTGTTTGTGTCTCTGTGTTTGTGTCTCTGTGTTGTGTCTCTGTTTGTGTCTCTGTTTGTGTCTCTGTTTGTGTCTCTGTTTGTGTCTCTGTGTTTGTGTCTCTGTTTGTGTCTCTGTTTGTGTCTCTGTTTGTGTCTCTGTTTGTGTCTCTGTTTGTGTTTCTAAAGTTACTGCGGCTCTAGAACCAGAACCACGGGTCTGGTCAGAAGTTTTTAGTTTTAGTTTGGATCTTTTTCTGATCTTTTTTCCAGAGCTTCTGGACTTGGCCTTTGCTCTTTTATAACATTTTATTAATGAGTTAAAAGAACAAACGGTGAAGTGTCAGAGGTCAGAGGTCAGAGGGGGAGGACTGTCAAAGTAAAAGTGACTGATCCAAATACAACAACAGACCTACACTGGGAAGAAACAAAACAAAAACTAAAATCCAGCTAAATTAAAATGACTTAAACTAAAAACATTTGTCTTGATTTGAGTCAGTTGAACTTGACAAGCAACAATTAAATTTTGTTGTTTATTTTAAAGTGTAAAAAGTTGTCGTGTAGCAGATGTATTTTTATATTTTAAATACAAAAAGTCTTCTTCCACTGGTAGAGAATTTTACTCGTGAAGTGAAATTGACTCAAATCATCATCAAACTTTTCTGAATTCAGTTCATCTTAACTTTTTTTGCTGTTTCACCTCCTAAATATTGTCACAAATATTGACAGAACAACAGCAGCAACAACAACAATAACAAACTTAATTTCTAGAGCGTTTTTCATACAAAAATGCAACACAAAAACACACTTAGAATTAAAAAACACAGAGGAACTACATAGACCATGATCCTTTGCTCCATTTCAGCGCAGACGACAAGAAATAAATAACAGTTCTAACACTTTTACGTCTTAGTTCTTTGGATTCAGTTTTATTGAGTCATTTTAAGATGAAAAAGAAGAATATTCACAGTTTTCCT
>NW_026571036.1:1480456-1485456 GCF_026225935.1 Boleophthalmus pectinirostris
TAGTCCTGGTTTAGACCTGGTTTAGACCTGGTTTAGTCCTGGTTTAGTCCTGGTTTAGACCTGGTTTAGATCTGGTTTAGATCTGGTTTCAGTCTTGGTTTAGACCTGTTTTAGACCTGGTTTAGTCCTTGTTCAGTCCTGGTTTAGACCTGGTTTAGATCTGGTTTAGATCTGGTTTCAGTCCTGGTTTAGTCCTGGTTTAGTCCTGGTTTAGTCCTGGTTTAGACCTGGTTTAGACCTGGTTTAGACCTGGTTTAGTAGTCCTGGTTTAGACCTGGTTTAGACCTGGTTTAGTCCTGGTTAGACCTGGTTTAGACCTGGTTTAGTCCTGGTTTAGTCCTGGTTTAGACCTGGTTTAGATCCTGGTTTAGTCCTGGTTTAGTCCTGGTTTAGACCTGGTTTAGACCTGGTTTAGACCTGGTTTAGTCCTGTTTAGTCCTGGTTTAGAGTCCTGGTTTAGTCCTGGTTTAGACCTGGTTTAGACCTGGTTTAGTCCTGGTTTAGACCTGGTTTAGTCTGTTTAGTCCTGGTTTAGACCTGGTTTAGTCCTGGTTTAGTCCTGGTTTAGACCCAGTCCTGGTTTTAGTCCTGGTTTAGACCTGGTTTACCTGGTTTAGTCCTGGTTTAGTCCTGGTTTAGTTTAGTGGTTTAGACCTGGTTTAGTCCTGGTTTAGACCTGGTTTAGACCTGGTTTAGTCCCTGGTTTAGACCTGGTTTAGTTCCTACCTGGTTTGGTTAGTCCTGGTTTAGTCCTGGTTTAGTCCTGGTTTAGACCTGGTTTAGACCTGGTTTAGACCTGGTTTAGTCCTGGTTTAGACCTGGTTTAGTCCTGGTTTACCTGGTTTAGTCCTGGTTTAGTCCTGGTTTAGAGTCCTGGTTTTGGTTTAGACCTGGTTTAGTCCTGGTTTTAGACCTGGTTTAGACCTGGTTTAGACCTGGTTTAGACCTCCTGGTTTAGACCTGGTTTAGACCTGGTTTAGTCCTGCTGGTTTAGACCTGGTTTAGTGGTTTAGTCCTGGTTTAGACCTGGTTTAGACCTGGTTTAGTCCTGGTTTAGACCTGGTTTAGACCTGGTTTAGGTTTAGTTTTACCTGGTTTAGTCCTGGTTTAGACCTGGTTTAGACCTGGTTTAGTCCTGGTTTAGACCTGTTTAGACCTGGTTTAGACCTCCTGGTTTAGACCTGGTTTAGACCTGGTTTAGACCTGGTTTTAGACCTGGTTTTGGTTTAGTCCTGGTTTAGTCCTGGTTTAGACCTGGTTTTAGACCTGGTTTAGAACCTGGTTTAGACCTGGTTTATCCTGGTTTTAGACCTGGTTTAGACCTGGTTTAGACCTGGTTTAGAACCTGGTTTAGTCCTGGTTTAGTCCTGGTTTAGACCTGGTTTAGACCTAGACCTGGTTTAGACCTGGTTTAGTCCTGGTTTAGTCCTGGTTTAGACCTGGTTTAGACCTGGTTTAGTCCTGGTTTAGTCCTGGTTTAGACCTGGTTTAGAGTCCTGGTTTAGACCTCCTGGTTTAGTCCTGGTTTAGACCTGGTTAGACCTGGTTTAGACCTGGTTTTAGTCCTGGTTTAGTCCTGGTTTAGACCTGGTTTAGACCTGGTTTAGACCTGGTTTAGTCCTGGTTTAGTCCTGGTTTAGACCTCCTGGTTTAGACCTGGTTTAGACCTGGTTTAGTCCTGGTTTAGTCCTGGTTTAGTCTGGTTTAGTCCTGGTTTAGTGGTTTAGTCCTGTTCAGTCCTGTTTAGACCTTGTTTAGTCCTGGTTTAGTCCTGTTCACTCCTGGTTTAGACCTGGTTTAGACCTGGTTTAGTCCTGGTTTAGTCCTGGTTTAGACCTGGTTTAGTCCTGGTTTAGTCCTGGTTTAGAACCTGGTTTAGACCTGGTTTAGTCCTGTTTAGTCCTGGTTTAGACCTGGTTTAGACCTGGTTTAGTCCTTGTTCAGTCCTGGTTTAGTCCTGGTTTAGACCTGGTTTAGTCCTCAGTCCTGGTTTAGACCTGGTTTAGACCAATTTAACTCGTCGATTGTTCATAAATTCAACACAAATTAAAAATCTCTCAGTCTTGGTCTTTCTTCCTCAGCAGAACTTCAGGCCCTGAGGTGTGAGGAGCACCTGTCTGCACACGCTTCATCCAGACGCCAACGTTTTATACCCACAAATACTCCTGGCCCCGCGATATCGATACTGTATCATCACATTAAACAACACGATATATCGATATTTGATATTTTGACTGAGGTGTCGGTTCTTTCTGTTGGAGCAGAAAGAAGTGAGATCGTGTCCAGTGTTTTTGTGATCAGAAAGAATCAGGGTCAAAACTCGTCTCAGTAAAATCTGTTTTTGTTTTTTTTTTGTTTTTTTTATTTTTTTATTGAGAGTCCAGACTTGATCTGAAACAAACTGCAGCTCAACTTTATGGAATTTAAAATCAAAATTCTACATCTTCTATAACAGGATGACGGCAAAAAGCAAGAGTTTAGACCTGGTTTAGATCTGGTTTCAGTCCTGGTTGTTATTTGACCCAGTTGTTTGTAAATGATCGTTTAAGTGCGTGTGTGTGTGTGTGTGTGTGTTTGCACGTGCGTGTAGTGTGTGTTGTTGGTCACGTGTGTGTGTGTGTGTGTGTGTGTTCAGTAGTCAGTGTGTGTGTGTGTGTGTGTGTGTGTCAAGTGTGTGTGTGTGTGTGTGTGTGTGTTCAGTGTGTGTGTGTGTGTGTGTGTGTGTGTGTGTGTGTGTGTGTGTCAGTGTGTGTGTGTGTGTGTGTTCAGTGTGTGTGTGTGTGTGTGTGTGTGTGTACAGTGTGTGTGTGTTGTGTGTGTTTGCACGTGTGTGTGTGTGTGTGTGTGTGTGTGTGTGTGTGTGTGTGATGTGTGTGTGTGTGTGTGTGTGTGTGTGTAAAAGTGTGTGTGTGTGTGTGTGTGTGTGTGTGTGTGTGTGTGTGTGTGTGTGTGTGTGGTGTGTGTTGTGTGTTGTTGTTTTCGTTGCTCTCGGTTTAACTCAAATAAAACTCTCATCGATCCGGAAAAAATCCCATTTTCAGAACACAAACTTTCCTCTGTGTTTAGACCTGGTTTAGTTCTGGTTTAGTCCTGGTTTAGTCCTGGTTTAGACCTGGTTTAGTCCTGGTTTAGTCCTGGTTTAGACCTGGTTTAGACCTGGTTTAGTTCTGGTTTAGTTCTGGTTTAGTTTGGTCCTGGTTTAGTTTAAATATCAAAATTAAAATAAGCACCAAGACTAAATCAATCTTAAATTAAATATTGAAAATAGGTCAAAATCTGTTTTTTTTTTGTTTGACTCTAAAATGGAAAAATTAAATCTCATTATATTTAATTGTTTTTGTTCTTCATTGAAATTTAAAAGAACAAACGGTTCTTGTACTTGTGTATTTTATGTTGAAGTAGCATTTGTGTTACTCGAGTACCTCATGTCTGTGTTTGTGTTACTCGAGTACCTCATGTGTCTGTGTTTGTGTTACTCGAGTACCTCATGTGTCTGTGTTTGTGTTACTCGAGTACCTCATGTGTCTGTGTTTGTGTTACTCGAGTACCTCATGTGTCTGTGTTTGTGTTACTCGAGTACCTCGTGTCTGTGTGTTGTTGTTCCTGGAGTACCTCATGTCGTGTTTGTGTGTTTGTGTGACAGGAGTACCTCATGTCGTGTTTGTGGTTTCAGGTCGCGGGAGTACCTCACGTCGTGTTTGTGGTTTCAGGTCGTGGGAGTACCTCACGTCGTGTTTGTGGTTTCAGGTCGCAGGAGTACCTCATGTCGTGTTTGTGTGTTTGTATCACAGGAGTACCTCATGTCGTGTTTGTGGTTTCAGGTCGCGGGAGTACCTCACGTCGTGTTTGTGGTTTCAGGTGGTGGGAGTACCTCATGTCGTGTTTGTGGTTTCAGGTCGCGGGAGTACCTCACGTCGTGTTTGTGGTTTCAGGTCGCGGGAGTACCTCACGTCGTGTTTGTGGTTTCAGGTCGCGGGAGTACCTCACGTCGCGTTTGTGGTTTTCAGGTCGCGGGAGTACCTCACGTCGTTTTTTGTGGTTTCAGGTCGCGGGAGTACCTCACGTCGCGTTTGTGTTTCAGGTCGCGGGAGTCCTCACGTCGCGTTTGTGGTTTCAGGTCGCGGGAGTACCTCACGTCGTGTTTGTGGTTTCAGGTCGTGGAGTACCTCACGTCGTGTTTGTGGTTCAGGTCGTGGGAGTACCTCACGTCGTGTTTTGTGGTTTCAGGTCGTGGGAGTACCTCACGTCGTGTTTGTGGTTTCAGGTGGTGGGAGTACCTCACGTCGTGTTTGTGGTTTCAGGTCGCGGGAGTACCTCACGTCGTGTTTGTGGTTTCAGGTCGTACTCACGTCGTGTTTGTGGTTTCAGGTGGTGGGAGTACTCACGGTGTTTTGTGGTTTTCAGGTCGTGGGAGTATCTCACGTCGTGTTGTTGGTTTCAGGTCGCGGGAGTACCTCACGTCGTGTTTGTGGTTTCAGGTGGCGGGAGTACCTCACGTCGTGTTTGTGGTTTCAGGTCGCGGGAGTACCTCACGTCGTGTTTGTGGTTTCAGGTCGCGGGAGTACCTCACGTCGTGTTTGTGGTTTCAGGTGGTGGGGTACCTCACGTCGTGTTTGTGGTTCAGGTCGTGGGAGTACCTCACGTCGTGTTTGTGGTTTCAGGTGGTGGGAGTACCTCACGTCGTGTTTGTGGTTTCAGGTCGTGGGGTACCTCACGTCGTGTTGTGGTTTCAGTAGTACCTCACGTCGTGTTTGTGGTTTCAGGTCGCGGGAGTACCTCACGTCGTGTTTGTGGTTTCAGGTCGTGGGAGTACCTCACGTCGTGTTTGTGGTTTCAGGTCGCGGGAGTACCTCACGTCGTGTTTGTGGTTTCAGGTCGCGGGAGTACCTCACGTCGTGTTTGTGGTTTCAGGTCGTGGGAGTACCTCACGTCGTGTTTGTGGTTTCAGGTGGTGGGAGTACCTCACGTCGTGTTTGTGGTTTCAGGTGGTGGGAGTACCT
>NW_026571036.1:1490456-1534405 GCF_026225935.1 Boleophthalmus pectinirostris
AATCTATAAACTACACACGTATAATCTCTAAACTACACACATATAATCTAAACTACACACGTATAATCTATAAACTACACACGTATATAATCTATAAACTACACACGTATAATCTATAAACTACACACGTATATCTATAAACTACACACGTATAATCTAAAACTACAACTACTATCAACTACGTGTGTGTAGTTTATAGATATATACATGTGTATAAATCTATAACTACACGTGTGTATAATCTATAAACTACACGTGTGTATAATCTATAAACTATACGTGTGTGTAGTTTAAGATTATACATGTGTAGTTATAGATTACACGTGTGTATAATCTATAAACTACACGTGTGTATAATCTATAAACTACACGTGTGTATAATCTATAAACTACACGTGGTATAATCTATAAACTACACACGTATAATCTATAAACTACACGTGTGTATAATCTATAAACTACACGTGTGTATAATCTATAAACTACACGTGTGTATAATCTATAAACTACACGTGTGTATAATCTATAAACTACACGTGTGTATAATCTATAAACTACACACGTGTATAATCTATAAACTACACACGTGTATAATCTATAAACTACACACATATAATCTATAAACTACACGTGTGTATAATCTATAAACTACACGTGTGTATAATCTATAAACTACACACATGTATAATCTATAAACTACACGTGTGTATAATCTATAACTACACGTGTGTATAATCTATAAACTACACGTGTGTATAATCTATAAACTACACGTGTTAATCTATAAACACACGTGTGTATAATCTATAAACTACACGTGTGTATAATCTATAAACTACACGTGTGTATAATCTATAAACTACACGTGTGTATAATCTATAAACTCCCTGTGTGTTTGGTGCAGGGCTCCGGTGAACAGCTGCATGGACCTGAGCAGCACGAAGAGTCGCATCATTCACTTGTGTCTGGAGCTCACCTCCACCGTGCAGAAGGTACGACTCACACAAGTCCTCAAAATGGCGTCCAACACAAGTCCTCAAAATGGCGTCCAACACAAGTCCTCAAAATGGCGTCCAACACAAGTCCTCAAAATGGCGTCCAACACAAGTCCATAATAATAAATCTCTGATTTAAGCGGTAACGCCTGGTTAGACCTGGTTTCTTCTTGGTTTATCTGGTCTGGAGGTGTTGGGCGGTTGGTGGTTCGAATCCCAGGCTGACCGGTGCATCCTGTTGTCAGTGTTGGGGAGTAACAGATTACATGTACCAGAGTAATCAGAGTACAAATGATGAGTAACTGTATTCAGTTACAGTTACTGTTTCAGTGAGTGGTAATTAGATTACAGTTACTTTGTTGAAATAAATGGATTACACAGAGGGATTTTCCTGTTTTCTCATTTTGGGCTAAACCAGGACTAAACCAGGACTAAACCAGGACTAAACCAGGACTAAACCAGGACTAAACAGTGAGATGTGCCTGTGTGTCCTGAGCCATGTTGTTTTGTTGTTTTGTTGTTTTGGTGTTTTGTTGTTTTGTTTTTGTTTTGTTTTGGTGTTTTGTTGTTTTGTTGTTTTGTTGTTTTGGTGTTTTGTTGTTTTGGTGTTTTGTTTTGTTTTTTGTGTTTTGGTGTTTTGGTTGTTTTGTTGTTTTGGTGTTTTGTTGTTTTGGTGTTGAGATGTTCTCCTCTGGTTCTGGTGTTTCAGGACTGCACGGTTTTCGAGATGGAGGAGAAGATCCTGGAGGTGGTGAGTTCAAACCGTGACTTCCTGTTTGCGCACGTGTTCGCTTCCTGTGCGCGGCCGGCCACTTCCTGTCTTTGTGGCCGAATCCCATTTATCCAAAACGTTCCTCCTCCTCCTCCCCCCAAAAAAGAAACAGACGTGTGAAAGTAACAAGTACAAAAGTAAAAGTACAAAAGTGTCTGTACTTTACTGAAGTACTTTTTACTGTGGATACTTTTACTTCACTACATTTGAGAGAAATTATCTGAAACTGTTTTTTTTTTTAGCACATTTAATTAGATTTTCTGTCCAAACTTTGAGCAAAACAAAACACAAAAATGGCACAAAAAAAGAAGAAGAAATTAATTGAAGTAATTTAAAATCAGCTGAATTCTTTGTCAAAATCACTACATTTTATCCTTTAATTATTCTAAAAATCTCTTCATATACTTTTATTTTTTACTCTTAAAGTACATTTTTAAACAGGTACTTTAATACTTTTACTTAAGCAGATGTTTTCATGTTGTACTTTTACTTTTCCCCCGTGTGTCTGTACTTTTTATGAAGTACTTCAAGAGGGTTTGTCGTTTAGACGTTTGTTTAAAAACGTGGATTTGATCCTTAAACTCGTCTCGTCTCGGTGATGCTCCGATGACTCTGCCTCCATTTCCTGTTTTCCACAAAGCAGCAGCTGATTGGTGCTTTCCTGTTTCCTGTTTCCTGTTTCCCTTTTTAGGAAAAATCTCTTCTGTCCTCTGTCCTTCTGTCCTTCTGTCCTTCTGTCCTCTGTCCCTCTGTCCCTCTGTCCTTCTGTCCTCTGTCCTCTGTCCTCTGTCCTCTCTGTCCTCTGTCCTCTGTCCTCTGTCCTCTGTCCTTCTGTCCTCTGTCCTTCTGTCCTCTGTCCTCTGTCCTCCTCTGTCCTTCTGTCCTCTGTCCTCTGTCCTTCTGTCCTTCTGTCCTTCTGTCCTCTGTCCTTCTGTCCTCTGTCCTGTCCTCTGTCCTCTGTCCTGTCCTTCTGTCCTCTGTCCTCTGTCCTCTGTCCTCTGTCCTCTGTCCTCTGTCCTCTCTGTCCTCTGTCCTCTGTCCTCTGTCCTCTGTCCTCTGTCCTCTGTCCTCTGTCCTCTCTGTCCTCTGTCCTCTGTCCTCTGTCCTCTGTCCTCTGTCCTCTGTCCTCTGTCCTCTGTCCTCTGTCCTCTGTCCTCTGTCCTCTCTGTCCCTCTGTCCTCTGTCCTGTAGATTCTCTGTCTTTTGTATTATTTCTCTTTTTGTTTTTGTTTCAGTCCAAGTCTCTGAACGGGATTTGTGAGCAGGCGACGGCGTTGACCCCTGACCCCTGGACCCTGGAGGACGTCACCATCAGCGACGTGCGGCCGGGACAGGGACTGGTGAGGAGCCAATCACAGAACTGGAATCAAATCTGGAAGATCAATCCAAGACGCTGTGGTCTTGTTTTCCAAAAACATCGACCTGAGTCTGTGGAAAAGTCTGGATCAAAACTTAGAAACTTTAGATTATTTTAGACTTTTTTCCACAGCCTCAGGTCGTTTCTCTCTCTGGAGTTTTGTGGAGTTTTGTTAAAGTTGCTGTCGTCAACTGAACGAAAATGACCTCATATAAAAAATTATAATTCATAATTTTAGAAATAAACTCACACAAATAAAAACAGTCACACACAAAACAACACAAACCAAACACAAACGTTTGGTTTCATTTTCTGCTGTTTTGAGTCGACCTAAAATAAAAATGATAATTTCAGAATCACACAAACTGAACTTTTTACAGCACAAACAAAACACAAACGACTGACACAGTTTTTGTGTCTGTGTGTTTGATGTGGGAGTCTAGACCAGGAGTGTCCAACTGGTTTTGTTCCTGGGGTCGTGTCCAACCGACTTGGATCCAAAGTGTCTGGGTCAGAAAACTCATGTCATATAAACCCCAAAACTAACAATAAGTTCAAATATTTGTGCAGAGAAACACAAATCTATTACACAAATCTTTTTTAATTGATGAACTCTTTCTTTTACAAAATATTATAATATTATTAACAACCTGAAACTTTAAGAAAAATACAATTTCAACACAAAGTTTTAACATGAACTTGTATGGAAATAGGAATACTGTATTTTCCGGGTCATTAGTTGCGCTCTTAAGCCTCTAACTGCATCAAAAAACGACCGCACGCCACAATCCAGAGCGCCCCCATACACGAATCCACTCGGGTGTCCCAGCACGACTTCAGTAAACTACAAAGAACCACCCAGAGAACACACAAACACACACAGAACACACAAACACACACGGAGCAGACAGCGACCGCACAACGAAACACACCCACAGACACACAGACACACTCATCACTCCACGCCGACGAGGAACGGAACGGAGGAACGAACCGAAAAAGCGACGTGCGCGACGTTCCGCTTCTAGACACGACTGAGTCACTGTGAACACACCGACAATCTGTTGGTCCCAGACACACCCTCCCTACACGCCACAACTGAACAAACCCAGAGTCACCGTGAACGAACAAACAAACAAAACCACTCACCCATCACACTGTTGGGTTTCCTTTAAAGTCCCACGCCGTTTATTTGTGAAAAAAGTTCAAACATCGACCATTTAATGACAGTGCGCCTTATAATACAGAGCGACTAATCATCCATAAAATACGGTAAATCCATTTTTGTTGTAAAATCCTGCACTCGGCTCCACTTTTCTCATGTTGGACATTTTTCTGATGAGGGTGTCTCGGTCAACAGTCAAAACGATCGTCCTTTAAGAGCGTTTGGAAAGAGACAAGTCTTCATTTGTGCTGCTCTGGTGGGAGGGGCCACGTACAGAGACGCTGGAGACGCTGCTGTGATAAACACCACACAAAATTAACACCATTTTAATAGAAAATATCATTAAAATATTTTAGTAGAAAATCAGCCCAGGGCCACATTAAAGGTCTTGGAGGGCCGGATCTGGCCCCTGGGCCGGATGTTTGACACTCCTGTTCTAGAGTGATCAGGTCTTTTCTGTAGTTGGCCCCAAACTTTTGGAACCCCCCCTCACGTTCACAGCGCCCCCTTCAGTCCATTCTTTTAAGTCTCATTTAAAAACACTTTTACTCACCGACTTTACCACAGCGTGAGAACTGTGTCGTCCTCTGACTGTTTTTTAATGATTTTATTAGCAATTTTTCTATTTTAGTATTTTTTATGTTTTAATTTATTTTATTCATTTTTTTATATTATAATGTATTTATATTTTTTATTTATATTTTTTTATTATTTATTTAATTTATTTGATTAGATTTTTTTAAAATATTATAATTATTGTATTTATGTTTTTGATTTATATTTTTTATATTTATTTATTTGATTTGATTTTTATTTATTTGATTTATTTTTTGATGCTTTAGTTGATTTAATATGTTTATATTGTTTATTCTCTGTGCAGCTCTTTGGAGACTTTGTGTTGGTAAAATGTGGCAGACAAATAAATTTAGATTGGATAATTATCCAAGTATTATTTCTCTTACACAGTTTGGAGTAAAACCGACCTGAGTTTGTTCTAAATTTAAATGATCTAATTTGTGGAAAATGTCCAAACCTGCTCTTTTATATCGACCCAAAACTATCAGCAGATTTTTATCGATCGTTTCATTTCGGTCGTTAAAAACAAAACAAAAACGGTGGATGTCTAATATTTACTGAGGTTTAAATTTTAATCGCTATGGCAACAGTCTTTATTTTTCTGAAACTTTCTAAACGTCGCGTGGGTTTAAATGAACTTCTCTTTGTTTACGTCGTGCTGTTGTTGTTGTTGTTTTGTGTTTCAGGGAATTTACATCAAATCCACGTACGACGGTTTGCACCTGATCACCGGAACCACACAGAACGTGAGTCCAGTTTATGTACGACACCATTTTGTGGAGAAAAACAAAACAAAACTTGGCCAAAATGTAAAATCTGAACTATTAAATCTCTCAGAAAATGACTCAAAAGTGTTGATGTGATGTGTCCACGCAGCAAAATCACTTTATGTGACAAGTTCTCTGAAAATAATCGACCTCTAGACGAGAACGAAACATTTCAGAACAAGAAAGTCAAAAAATAAATCTGAAAAAAGATGAAAAACCTGATGTAAGTTTTAAAGAGAGAGAAAAGTTGCAGTGTGAGGTTTAAACTGAATCCCCGTGTGTCGTTTGTTCATTTGTTTTTCAAAATAAAACCTAAAATAAGAAAACGGAAAAACTATTTAAAACAATTTTCTTCATTATTTGTCTCCAAAACCAAAATGAAAAAAAAAGATAAAGATTGTTTTTTTCAGTTTTCGATTTTGTGTTTAAATGAAAAATGGAAAAAACTGAACCAGGACTAAAACAGGACTATAACAGGACTAAAACAGGACTATAACAGGACTAAACCAGGACAAAAACAGGACTGAACCAGGTCCGACCAGACTGTAACCAGACCGGGACTGAGACCAGGACTTAGACCGGTTCTGTCCTGGTTCAGTCCTGTTTTAGTCCTGTTTTAGACCGGGAACAGGACCAGGACTGAGACCGGGACTGAGACCTGGACTGAGACTGGGACCAGACCGTGATTGAGACCAGGACTGAGCTCGTTACTGAGACCGGGACCAGACTGGGACTGAAAACTTTTTAGTCTTGGTTCAGTCCAGGTTCAGTCCATTTTCCATTTTTCCATTTTTCATTCAAACACAAAATCGAAAAAAAAAAAAAAAAAATCTTTATCTGTTTTTTCATTTTGGTTTTGGACACAAATAATGAAGAAAATATATATATGTTTTTTAATAAATTTTCTTCTTTTTTTATTTTATTTTGAAAAAAATGATTGAACGAATGACACACAGATTAAACTATAAATTTAAGACTGGAGATTTGTTGTGTAAAACTGAATTCCTCTGCTGACGTCATCAGAGGAAAACTCCAAAACACAGACACAGTTCAGACTCAAGGAAAAACTTTGTGACTCTTTAAACCTTCATGTCACTAAATAAATCTCATGTCTCTGTGTCTCTGTGTGTCTCTGTTGTGTCTCTGTGTGTCTCTGTCTTTTTGTTGTGTCTCTGTCTCTGTGTGTCTCTGTCGTGTCTCTGTCTTTTTGTTGTGTCTCTGTGTCTCTGTTGTGTGTCTCTGTGTGTCTCTGTCTTTTTGTTGTGTCTCTGTCGTGTCTCTGTCTTTTTGTTGTGTCTCTGTTGTGTCTCTGTGTGTCTCTGTGTGTCTCTGTGTCTCTGTCGTGTCTCTGTCTTTTTGTTGTGTCTCTGTGTCTCTGTGTCTCTGTTGTGTCTCTGTTGTGTCTCTGTCTTTTGTTGTGTCTCTGTTGTGTCTCTGTTTGTGTCTCTGTCGTGTCTCTGTCTTTTTGTTGTGTCTCTGTTGTGTCTCTGTGTGTCTCTGTGTCTCTGTGTTTTTGTTGTGTCTCTGTGTGTCTCTGTGTCTCTGTTTGTGTCTCTGTCGTGTCTCTGTCTTTTTGTTGTGTCTCTGTGTCTCTGTTGTGTCTCTGTGTGTCTCTGTGTCTCTTTTGTTGTGTCTCTGTTGTGTCTCTGTTGTGTGTCTCTGTTGTGTCTCTGTGTGTGTCTCTGTCTTTTTGTTGTGTCTCTGTTGTGTCTCTGTGTGTCTCTGTCGTGTCTCTGTCTTTTTGTCTCTGTTGTCTCTGTGTCTCTGTCGTGTCTCTGTCTTTTTGTCGTGTGTCTCTGTGTCTCTGTCGTGTCTCTGTCTTTTTGTTGTGTCTCTGTGTGTCTCTGTGTCTCTGTTTGTGTCTCTGTCTTTTTGTTGTGTCTCTGTTTGTGTCTCTGTCTTTTTGTCGTGTCTCTGTTTGTGTCTCTGTGTCTCTGTTTGTGTCTCTGTCTTTTTGTCGTGTCTCTGTTGTGTCTCTGTCGTGTCTCTGTCTTTTTGTCGTGTCTCTGTCTCAGTCTCCGGCCGATCGGACTCAGAGGATCCACGCGGGGGACGAGTTGGTCCGAGTGGACGGGCAGACGGTGGTGAGTGTGCGGCAGAGTGGTTAGCCCTGTCTCCTCACAGTCAGACGGTGTCCTGTCGGTTTGAGCTCCCGAGACAGATTTGACAGAACTAAAGTCTGAAGTGTGATCACCATGTGACAAACTGGAGGTCAGAGGTCAGGGTTTATTAGATCTGTACAACTGTAAACGGAAAAACATCAGGAGCTTATTTTGACGGGGCAGCGTGAATCGATGGACATCACTGTCAGTTTAGGCTGCGGGAGCTCATTTCGACAGAACACAAGTCCCTGGTTCAACACCTGAACCTCTCTGTGTTTATTCCACCTGTGTCCAGGTCTCTCCTCTCTGATTGGTCAGTTCTGTTTCCTGTGCTCTGATTGGTCAGTTCTGTTTCCTGTGCTCTGATTGGTCAGGTGACTCTTTCTCTCCTCTGATTGGTCAAGTGACTGTGTCCTGTGCTCTGATTGGTCATGTGACTGTTTCTGTGCTCTGATTGGTCAAGTGACTGTGTCCTGTGCTCTGATTGGTCATGTGACTGTGTCCTGTGCTCTGATTGGTCATGTGACTGTTCTCTGTGCTCTGATTGGTCAGGTGACTGTTCTCTGTGCTCTGATTGGTCAGGTGACTGTTTTCTCTCCTCTGATTGGTCAAGTGACTGTGTCCTGTGCTCTGATTGGTCATGTGACTGTTCTCTGTGCTCTGATTGGTCAGGTGACTGTTCTCTGTGCTCTGATTGGTCATGTGACTGTTCTCTGTGCTCTGATTTGGTCAGTGACTGTGTCCTGTGCTCTGATTGGTCATGTGACTGTGTCTCTGTGCTCTGATTGGTCAGTGACTGTTCTCTGTGCTCTGATTGGTCAGTGACTGTGTCCTGTGCTCTGATTGGTCATGTGACTGTTCTCTGTGCTCTGATTGGTCAGGTGACTGTTCTCTGTGCTCTGATTGGTCAGGTGACTGTTCTCTGTGCTCTGATTGGTCATGTGACTGTTCTCTGTGCTCTGATTGGTCAGGTGACTGTTCTCTGTGCTCTGATTGGTCAGGTGACTGTTCTCTGTGCTCTGATTGGTCAGGTGGGCTGGCAGTTGAAGCGGTTGGTGGAGCGTTTGCGTTCGGACTCGGGGTCGGTGGTTCTGACGCTGAAGAAGCGAGCGGCGGGAAACGTGAGCGCGGCGCCGCTCAGGAACATGCGCTGGAGACCCCCTCTGGTCAAGGTCAGTACTGCAGCCCCCACAACACAGGTATAATACTCCCTACGACAGACGAAGCACAGCCAGACTGGACTGAACGGGACGGAAACAACTTCAACTGCCGTAAAACACCAAATAATCACCGGGTTTGAATGAACCGACACCGAGTGCAGGTGTAGAGTTTGATAAACAACCACCGGGTCCAAAAAAACTCTGAGTCTAATGCAGTCGAGTCTAATGCAGTCGAGTCTAATGCAGTCGAGTCTAATGCAGTCGAGTCTAATGCAGTCGAGTCTAATGCAGTCGAGTCTAATGCAGTCGAGTCTAATGCAGTCGAGTCTAATGCAGTCGAGTCTAATGCAGTAATGCAGTCGAGTCTAATGCAGTCGAATCTAATGCAGTCGAGTCTAATGCAGTCGAGTCTAATGCAGTCGAGTCTAATGCAGTCAAATCTAATGCAGTCGAGTCTAATGCAGTCTAATGCAGTCGAGCAGTCAGTCGAGTCCAGTCGAGTCCAGTCCAGTCGAGTCAGTGTTTGTGGCTCAAACTGCCATTTCCCAGTTTTTGTTTTTTATTGAACCAAGATGTGAAGATTCGTGCAGCGACACACACAGAGTCTGATGTTTACAGCGACAGGAGCGGTTTGACTTCAGGTCAGTGCTGCCCACACCAGTCTGGTCGTGTGACTCGGAGTGGACAGGCTCTGTCCTGATCGGCCTCAGCTTCACTGAAAAAGTGGAGGAACAGACGACGTCTCTGTGAAATCCTGATTTCAAAGTGACGTAAAAAAAGAAAGACGGAGCGACACATCGGGCAGGAAACTGAAGCAGGTTTGAGGAGTTTTGGTAAAATGACTCGAGTTTGTCGACTGGGAGGAAACAGCGACGTGATCGTAGCTGCTGCGGCGTCAGAGGAAAGTCGTGGCGAAGGGACGAGGCGCCAAGAATCTGCCCACAAGGTAAAAAGGCAAAGGAGTCGCCAGGACATGTAGAACGGCGACGCTGAGCAAGATTTTTGTGACGAAGGAATTAATGTCCTGCCCCAAATCACCGCCTGGTCTCAAATAAAAGCCTGGTCTGTTAAGTGACTGAAACAAATAAACGCCCCGGAGAAAAACAAATAATATCAGAAACAATTACACACATACACTAATCGTCGTCATCGTCGTCTAGAGCAAATGTGGGACTGCGTCTCTTGATGAAGATCTTTCTGTAAAGTCTCAGTGCAGCAATTCAAATTCTTAAGAGGCATTTTTTATGATTTCCTCCAAAACCATCTGGAATTAATCCTAAAATGACAAACTGTGGTTCTTTATTACAGAATTACCAAAATCTGAAACATAAATGGGTAATTTTTTTTTATTGTCTCCGTTTAAAACTAAAGATGTAAAGTGTAAAAGGTGCGAGCGCCGTCGTCACGGAGACCAAGTTTTTGTGGATTTAAACAAAGCGACGCGGATCAGGAAGTGTGTGAGCGCAGATAAACCCCGAGTCCACCGAGGCCCGCCGGATCCGTCCTGTCAGGGTCAAAGGTCACTTCCTCCACAGCGCAAGACCAGGACTAAAACAGGACTAAACCAGGACTAAACCAGGACTAAACCAGGACTAAACCAGGACTAAAACTGAGTCTAAACCAGAGTCTAAACCAGGACTAAACCAGGACTAAAACTGAGTCTAAACCAGAGTCTAAACCAGGACTAAAACTGAGTCTAAACCAGAGTCTAAACCAGGACTGAACCAAGACTGAACCAAGACTGAACCAGAACTGAACCAGGTCTAAACCAGGACTAAACCAAGACTGAACCAAGACTGAACCAGAACTGAACCAGGTCTAAACCAGGACTAAACCAGGACTAAAACAGGACTAAACCAGAGTCTAAACCAGGACTAAAACTGAGTCTAAACCAGAGTCTAAACCAGGACTGAACCAGGACTGAACCAGGTCTAAACCAGGACTAAACCAGGACTAAACCAGGACTAAACCAGGTCTGAACCAGGACTAAACCAGGACTAAACCAGGTCTAAACCAGGACTAAAACTGAGTCTAAACCAGAGTCTAAACCAAGACTGAACCAAGACTGAACAAGACTGAACCAGGACTGAACCAGGTCTAAACCAGGACTAAACCAGGACTAAACCAGGACTAAACCAGGTCTGAACCAGGACTAAACCAGGACTAAACCAGGTCTAAACCAGGACTAAACCAGGTCTGAACCAGGACTAAACCAGGACTAAACCAGGACTGAACCAGGTCTAAACCAGGACTAAACCAGGACTAAACCAGGTCTCTCTTGCGCCCTCTTGTGGTCTGCAGTGGTGTTGCAGTTCATTGTTATTTTGTTTTGTTCAGACTCATCAGCCCAGTGCACCCAGACCCGGACCTGGACCAGAACCAGAACCAGGACCAGAACCAGTAGCAGCGTCCATCCTGGATCTGTACATCCCTCCTCCTCCTTCTGCCCCCTACAGTCCACTGTGAGTAACTGCACGTTCCTCTGTTCCTCTGTAGAACCTTCAGCCGCTCCTGGTGCCGCTCCTCTCCATGGTTTAGTCCTGGTTTAGTCCTGGTTTAGTCCTGGTTTAGTCCTGGTTTTAGTCCTGGTTTAGTCCTGGTTTAGTCCTGGTTTTAGTCCTGGTTTTAGTCCTGGTTTTAGTCCTGGTTTAGTCCTGGTTTAGTCCTGGTTTTAGTCCTGGTTTAGTCCTGGTTTAGACCTGGTTTAGTCTTGGTTCAGTCCTGGTTTTAGTCCTGGTTTAGTCCTGGTTTTAGTCCTGGTTTAGTCCTGGTTTAGTCCTGGTTTTAGTCCTGGTTTTAGTCCTGGTTTAGTCCTGGTTTAGTCCTGGTTTAGACCTGGTTTAGTCTTGGTTCAGTCCTGGTTTTAGTCCTGGTTTAGTCCTGGTTTAGTCCTGGTTTTAGTCCTGGTTTAGTCCTGGTTTTAGTCCTGGTTTTAGTCCTGGTTTAGTCCTGGTTTAGTCCTGGTTTAGACCTGGTTTAGTCTTGGTTCAGTCCTGGTTTTAGTCCTGGTTTAGTCCTGGTTTTAGTCCTGGTTTTAGTCCTGGTTTTAGTCCTGGTTTAGTCCTGGTTTAGTCCTGGTTTTAGTCCTGGTTTAGTCCTGGTTTAGTCCTGGTTTAGTCCTGGTTAGTCCTGGTTTAGTCCTGGTTTTCCTGGTTTAGTCCTGGTTTTAGTCCTGGTTTAGTCCTGGTTTAGTCCTGGTTTAGTCCTGGTTTAGTCCTGGTTTAGTCCTGGTTTAGTCCTGGTTTAGTCCTGGTTTAGTCCTGGTTTTAGTCCTGGTTTAGTCCTGGTTTTAGTCCTGGTTTTAGTCCTGGTTTAGTCCTGGTTTTAGTCCTGGTTTAGTCCTGGTTTTAGTCCTGGTTTAGTCCTGGTTTTAGTCCTGGTTTTAGTCCTGGTTTAGTCCTGGTTTAGTCCTGGTTCAGCCCAAAATGTAAAACAGTTAAATCCCTCTGTGTTTAATCCATTTATTTGAACAAAGTAACTGTAATCCAATTCCCACTCACTGAAACAGTAACTGTAACTGAATACAGTTACTCATCATGTGTACTCTGATTACTCTGGTACATGAAGATGAGGTAGAGTTGGACGTCCAGTTGTCAGTGCACAAAATGAAGCATCAAAATTAAACATTTACAAAGAAAACAGACATTTAATCCATCATATTTTTAGTTTCTGTTATATAATATTATGTTAATGTTAATGTTATATAATATTATGTTAATGTTAATGTTATATAATGTCTAATTCTGAAATCCTTGGATGAGCTGCAGACTCCTGATCTTTATGAAAGGAAAATAATGAAGAAAAAAACAACAACAACTATTTTCTTCATTATTTGTCTCCAAAACCAAAATGAAAAAACAAATGAACTAAACTAGAGACTAAACCAGGACTGAACCAGGACTAAACCAGGACTAAACCAGGACTGAACCAGGACTGAACCAGGACTGAACCAGGACTGGACTGACTGAACCAGGACTAAACCAGGACTGAACCAGGACTGAACCAGGACTGAACCAGGACCAGGACTGAACCAGGACTGAACCAGGACTAAACTGAACCAGGACTGAAACCAGGACTGAAACCAGGACTGAACCAGGACTAAACCAGGACTGAAACCAGGACTGAACCAGGACTGAACCAGGACTGAACCAGGAAACTGAACCAGGACTGAACCAGGACTAAACCAGGACTAAACCAGGACCAGGACTAAACCAGGACTAAACCAGGACTAAACCAGGACTAAACCAGGACTAAACTGAACCAGGACCCAGGACTAAACCAGGACGGATCTTTATAGGATTTTATTTATTTAATTTGTATTATTATATAATTGTTACATTAAACAATTTATTTCCTTTTATTTACTAATTATGGTTAAAAACAAGAACAGGTTCATGTTGGCTTGAGCAGGTCTTGACTTAAGGATTTGAAATAAAAACCTCAAGATTTAGTTTTTTTATTTTTATTTTAACTAAAATTTAACCTCAGTTTTGGTGAGTGATTCTCAACATGAAACTTAAATCCAGGTTTTTCCTCGAAAATCATTTTTATGAACAAACTGTGCTGTGACGACTGAGCTCTGATTGGCTGTGAGGAGTTTGTGCTGAGCTCTGATTGGCTGTGAGGTGTTTGTGCTGGGCTCTGATTGGCTGTGAGGTGTTTGTGCTGAGCTCTGATTGGCTGTGAGGAGTTTGTGCTGAGCTCTGATTGGCTGTGAGGAGTTTGTGCTGAGCTCTGATTGGCTGTGAGGTGTTTGTGCTGAGCTCTGATTGGCTGTGAGGAGTTTGTGCTGAGCTCTGATTGGCTGTGAGGTGAGGTGTTTGTGCTTCACACTTTGTCCTTTCACAGTTAGAATATCCCGTAATGCTGCTTTAACTCGTTGTGTTTCAGTGAGTCGGGTTCGTCTTTGCTCCGAGCTCTGGACAAACCGCTCGGCAGCTCGGACCCCGTGACCCCCGTGACCCCCGTGACCCCGGCGACCTCAGACGACCCTCGACCTGTGAACCCCGTGAGGCTGCGTCAGCGCTCGTCTGCACGGAGTGAGTCTCACATCCTCACCTGAACCTGACCCAGACACAAACCTTTAAATCGGAATTTAAATCTTTTTACATGGAAATAAAACTTCTGAATCGTTTTACCTGTTAAACTCCTGAATCCGTTTGTCAATTGTTTTTCAAAATAAAACGATTTTGTTTAAATGAAAAATAACGGTCGTTTCCCGTTTCCGTGACTTGAAAATGCAAACCGGACTTTTGCGCCGCATACGGACTAAACCAGGACTAAACCAGGACTAAACCAGGACTAAACCGGGACTAAACCAGGACTAAACCAGGACTAAACCGGGACTAAACCAGGACTAAACCAGGACTGAACCAGTGTCAATCCTGGTCTCAGTCCTGGTCCTGGTCTGAGTTCTGACCACGTTGAATCTTGGTTTAGTCCTGGTTCAGTCCTGGTTTAGTCCTGGTTCAGTCCTGGTTTAGTCCTGGTTTAGTCCTGGTTTAGTCCTGGTTTAGTCCTGGTTCAGTCCTGGTTTAGTTCTGGTTTCAGTCCTGGTTCTAGTTCTGGTTTAGTCCTGGTTCAGTCCTGGTCTAGTCCTGGTCTAGTCTTGGTTTAGACCTGGTTCAGTCCTGGTTTAGTCCTGGTTTAGTCCTGGTCTAGTCCTGGTCTAGTCCTGGTTCAGTCCTGGTCTAGTCCTGGTTCAGTCCTGGTTTAGTCCTGGTCTAGACCTGGTCTAGTCCTGGTTTAGTTCTGGTTCAGTCCTGGTTCAGTCCTGGTTTAGTCCTGGTCTAGTCCTGGTCTAGTCTTGGTTTAGTCCTGGTTTAGTCCTGGTTTAGTTCTGGTTCAGTCCTGGTCTAGTTCTGGTCTAGTCCTGGTTCAGTCCTGGTCTAGTCCTGGTCTAGTCTTGGTTTAGTCCTGGTCTAGTCCTGGTTCAGTCCTGGTCTAGTTCTGGTTTAGTCCTGGTTTAGTCCTGGTTCAGTCCTGGTCTAGTTCTGGTCTAGTCCTGGTTCAGTCCTGGTCTAGTCCTGGTCTAGTCTTGGTTTAGTCCTGGTCTAGTCTTGGTTTAGTCCTGGTTTAGTCCTGGTTTAGTTCTGGTTTAGTTCTGGTTCAGTCCTGGTCTAGTCCTGGTCTAGTCCTGGTTTAGTCCTGGTTTAGTCCTGGTTTAGTCCTGGTTTAGTCCTGGTTTAGTTCTGGTTTAGTCCTGGTTTAGTCCTGGTCTAGTCCTGGTTAGTCTTGGTTTAGTCCTGGTTTAGTTCTGGTTTAGTTCTGGTTTAGTTCTGGTCTAGTCTTGGTTTAGTCCTGGTTTAGTTCCTGGTTTAGTTCTGGTTTAGTTCTGGTTTAGTCCTGGTTTAGTTCTGGTTTAGTTCTGGTTTAGTTCTGGTTTAGTCTGGTTTAGTTCTGGTTTAGTTCTGGTTTAGTTCTGGTTTAGTCCTGGTTTAGTTCTGGTTTAGTCCTGGTTTAGTCCTGGTTTAGTCCTGGTTTAGTTCTGGTTTAGTCTGGTTTAGTCTTGGTTTAGTCCTGGTTTAGTTCTGGTTTAGTTCTGGTTTAGTTCTGGTTTAGTCCTGGTTTAGTTCTGGTTTAGTTCTGGTTAGTCCTGGTTTAGTCCTGGTTTAGTTCTGGTTTAGTTTGGTTTAGTCCTGGTTTAGTCCTGGTTTAGTTCTGGTTTAGTTCTGGTTTAGTCCTGGTTTAGTTCTGGTTTAGTTCTGGTTTAGTCCTGGTTCAGTCCTGGTTTAGTCCTGGTTTAGTCCTGGTTCAGTCCTGGTTTAGTTCTGGTTTAGTCCTGGTTTAGTTCTGGTTTAGTCCTGGTTTAGTCCTGGTTTAGTCCTGGTTTAGTTCCTGGTTTAGTCCTGGTTCAGTCCTGGTTTAGTCTGGTTTAGTCCTGGTTTAGTCCTGGTTTAGTTCTGGTTTAGTCCTGGTTTAGTTCTGGTTTAGTCCGTTATCCGTTTTGTCCATTTTTCATTTAAACACAAAATCAAAAATTGAAAAAACAAATCATTTTCTGTTTTGTTCATTTTGGTTTTGGAGACAAATAATGAAGAATATTTGTTTAGTTTTTTTTTTTTTTTCGTTTTTTTAATTTTTAATTTTTATTTTGAAAACTCATGAACAAATGAAACACAGATTTACAAGTTTTCCTCATAAACCTCAATTCAGAATTTTTATTTCCATGTAAAAGGAGAAGATTTTAACTCAAAATAATTTAAAAAACATGATGTAAACGTCTGTGTAACTTTCCTGGTGGATGTTTCTCTGTTTCCATGGCGATGATGATGTTGTTGTTTCTGGAATGTTCCACACTTCAGTCTCCATGGAAACGAGCAGCTGACTCCATGTAAAAAAAAAAATCACCTGTAACTGAGTAAATAAATAAAAAGACACTGTGGAACATTTCAGACTCCAGACGAAACGACAGCATCTCCATGGAGACGAGCAGAAAATGACGTAGTGTTGCTTTAATCTTTTTGTTTTTGTTCAGGTAAAACTCGACCAGTGTCAATGCCCACAGACCTGAGCTCCAGAGTCCATCCACGGAAAGGTCTGGACCAGGACCGGACCAGGACTAAACCAGGACCGGACCAGGACCGAACCAGGACCGAACCAGGACCGAACCAGGACCGAACCAGGACTAAACCAGGACTAAACCAGGACCAAACCAGGACCGAACCAGGACTAAACCAGGACTGACTAAACCAGGACTAAACCAGGACTAAACCAGGACTGAACCAGGACTGAACCAGGACTGGACCAGGACCGGACCAGGACTAAACCAGGACTGGACCAGGACTAAACCAGGACTGAACCAGGACTGAACCAGGACTAAACCAGGACCAAACCAGGACTAAACCAGGACTAAACTAAACCAGGACTAAACCAGGAAAACCAGGACTAAACCAGGACTAAACAGGACCAGGACTACCAGGACTAAACCAGGACTAAACCAGGACTAAACCAGGACTAAACTAAACCAGGACCAGGAACCAGGACTAAAACCAGGACTAAACTAAACCAGGTCTAAACCAGGACCAAAACCAGGACTAAACCAGGACTAAACTAAATCAGGACTAAACCAGGACTATACCAGGACCAAACCAGGACTAAACCAGGACTAAACTAAACCAGGACTAAACCAGGACTAAACCAGGACTAAACCAGGACTAAACCAGGACTAAACGCGGTCTAAACGTGGTCTAAACGTGGTCTAAACGTGGTCTAAACGTGGTCTGGTTGCAGGTCTTCATCGTTGTGTGAGTAATGATCGAGTCTCCGTGGTTTTGGAGGAGGGGCTTCTGCCGGTGCAGTTCCGCGCTCGGCCTCCAGGTCGCGGCGTCGACCACATCAGAGGGAGTCACTGCTTCCTCGGCCCCGACCTCCACCACAGCGCCACCATCCCCTACCCCCACCCCGACCCCGGACCCGACACCGGACCGGGGTCCGGACCGGGACCGAGGACCGGGACCGAGACCTGAGACCAGACCCGAGACCAGACCCGGGTCCAGGAGCAAAGCCGGCTCCGTGATCGGGGGCTGGCTGTCCCGACTGCGACTCCTGAGTCACTGAAACGAAGAAACGAAGGTCTGGACTAAACCAGGACTGAACCGGGACTGAACCAGATCTCAACCGGGACTGAACCAGGTCTAAACCAGTTTTAAACCATTTAAAGTTCCACCGCTTCAGTTTGAAAACATCTAAAACTGCCTAAAAAAAAAAGCAAATCAGGACTAAACCAGGACTAAACAAGAGCTAAGGCAGGTCTAAACCAGGTCTAAACCAGGTCTGAACCAGGTCTAAACCAGGTCTGAACCAGGTCTGAACCAGGTCTAAACCAGGTCTGAACCGGGACTCCACAGCTCCGTCTTGTGACAAATGAACAGCTGAATGGTTTATGCAAAAGTACTCAGGAATTATGAGCATGTGGAACTCAAAAATTTGCTTTAAACAAACTTTTTTGTCATTTTCTCTTGTGCAGGACTAAACCAGGACTAAACCAGGACTAAACCAGTTTTAGACCAGTTAAAGTTCCTCTGTTTTAGTTTGAAAACATCTAAAACTGCCAAAGAAAGAGCCTTTCTAAACCAGGACTAAACAAGAGCTAAACTGAGTCTGAACCAGGACTAAACCAGGACTAAACCAGGACTAAACCAGGTCTAAACCGGGACTCGACGGCTCCCTCTTGTGGGATCTGATAAATGAACAAGTTTGTAAAAATACTCAGGAATTACAAGTGTGCAGGACTCAAAAAACTGCTTTTAAAGAACTAGTACTTGTCATGTTCTCTTGTACAGGACTAAACCAGGACTGAACCAGATCTCAACCAGGACTGAACCAGGACTGAACCAGATCTCAACCAGGACTATAACAGGACTAAGCCAGTTTTAGACCATTTAAAGTTCCACCGTTTCAGTTTGAAAACATCTAAAACTGCCTAAAGAAAAAGCCTTTCTAAACCAGGTCTAAACCAGGTCTAAACCAGAACTAAACCAGGTCTAAACCAGAACTAAACCAGGTCTAAACCAGAACTAAACCAGGTCTAAACCAGAACTAAACCAGGTCTAAACCAGAACTAAACCAGGTCTAAACCAGAACTAACCAGGTAAACCAGAACTAAACCAGAACTAAACCAGGACTAAACCAGAACTAAACCAGGATTAAAACCAGGACTAAACCAGAACTAAACCAGAACTAAACCAGGACTAAACCAGAACTAAACCAGGACTAAACCAGAACTAAACCAGGTCTAAACCAGAACTAAACCAGGATTAAACCAGGACTAAACCAGAACTAAACCAGGACTAAACCAGAACTAAACCAGGATAAACCAGGACTAAACCAGAACTAAACCAGAACTAAACCAGGACTAAACCAGGACTAAACCAGACTAAAGAATAAACCAGGACTAAACCAGGATTAAACCAGGACTAAACCAGAACTAAACCAGAACTAAACCAGGACTAAACCAGACTAAACCAGGACTAAACCAGAACTAAACCAGGACTAAACCAGAACTAAACCAGGACTAAACCAGAACTAAACCAGGATTAAACCAGGACTAAACCAGAACTAAACCAGAACTAAACCAGGACTAAACCAGAACTAAACTAAACAGAACTAAACCAGGACTAAACCAGAACTAAACCAGAATAAACCAGGACTAAACCAGGTCTAAACCAGGACTAAACCAATTAAACCAGGACTAAACCAGGACTAAACCAGGTCTAAACCAGAACTAAACCAGACTAAACCAGGACTAAACCAGGTCTAAACCAGAACTAAACCAGGACTAAACCAGAACTAAACCAGGACTAAACCAGGTCTAAACCAGGATAAACCAGGACTAAACCAGGTCTAACCAGGTCTAAACCAGGACTAAACCAGGCTAACCAGAACTAACCAGGAACTAAACCAGGTCTAAACCAGGATTAAACCAGGTCTAAACCAGACTAAAACCAGGACTAAAACCAGGACTAAACCAGGACTAAACCAGGTCTAAACCAGGACTAAACCAGGACTAAACCAGGACTAAACCAGGACTAAACCAGGACTAAACCAGGTCTAAACCAGGACTAAACCAGGTCTAAACCAGGACTAAACCAGGACTAAACCAGGTCTAAACCAGGACTAAACCAGGACTCGGTGGCTCCCTCTTGTGGAATCTGACAAACGAACAACTTTGTAAAAAATACTCAGGAATGACGAGCGTCTGAAACTCAAAAATCTGCTTTTAAAGAATCGTATTTGTCATTTTTCTGTTGTGCAGGACGAGAAGCTGTGAGTGTTTTTTTCTGTTACAGTTTTAAAAACATTTTAAAGAGATTTTTAAAAAGCTGAAACATTTTCTTTCTGTTCAGTCTCGTCTTGAACTTGTCCGTTTCTCACTTTGACTTTGTAAATAAACGACTGAATATTTCCTGTTTGCTGCAGGATTCATGAAAACTGTTTGATTTGGGGTTTTTTGTCCAAATGAGTCAAATGTAAAAGTCTAAATCTCCTGTTTTGTGTTTAGTTTGAGGTTCTGAACTTGTTTTGATTCTTTGGGGTTTTGGCGCCACCTGGAGGCTGTTGTGAAATGAACACTTGTTTTTTTCTGCAAATAATCCCCTTGTTTTTAGATTTGAAGAGTTAAAAGTGTTTGGACTGGAGCTGGACGAGCCAAAAACTGTTCTTATGTAAAATTACTTCAAAATATTAATACTCGAGTACTAGAGAAGAGTATTTGGGGAAAACCAGCGCGACTGTCGGGATATAAACACCTCGTTTATGATCTGAAGTGAAAGTGATTTGACTAAACTTTGAAAACACCAAATTTTGTGCAATTTTAAGGGCACAAAAAACTTAGTCGGGTTTCTTCTGTACAGTATTTTACTCCAGTAAAAGTAAAAGTACCACGTCTTTAAAAAGATACTCAATTAAAAGTAACTGAGCAGTAATACTCAACTCTGTATTTGTCTCATTTAAAACCAGATTTTGTAGAAATTCAAAACATTTTACACTAAACCAGAACTGAACCAGGACTAAAACAGGATTGAACCAGGACTAAACCAGGACTAAAAAACAGGTCCTAAAACTAAACCAGGACTAAACCAGGACTAAAAACAGGACTTGAAAACCAGGACTAAAAAACAGGACTAAACCAAGACTAAACCAGGACTAAAAACAGGTCTAAACCAGGACCATTTCTTTAAAAAGTTACTCAAGTAAAACTAACTGGGCAGTAATACTTGAGAAAATTCTGTTGTGAAATTAAACTGATAAATGAGTGAATTTAAAATGGAACCGTGAGCAAACGTGAGTCTTTTTGGTTCAGAACGTGACAAAAGGAAAACATTTTTAGGTCGATATTCACCGGGAAACTGTTTCTGTACAATGAGATTTGAGCTGCAGATGGAATTTTTTTTTTCCAACTCTTATACGAACTAAAGTCACTGATTTCTTGCAGATCATATTTGACAATTCTCTACGTTTCGAACAGTCTGAATAAATGTGCTTCAGAGTTTGGTTTCATTATCGTTTTTGATTTTAAAACATGAAACACAGAGGAGTGAGACGCACAAACGTGAACAGTACACAAATTTATTGGTTTGTCATTTACAGCTGGAACTCGGGGAACTCGAACACGACGTCTTTCCCTGTGAGCTTCTTGTAGACGCCAGAGAACGTCTCCACCTGAAACAGGAAAAAAAAAAACATGATTCAGTCAGATGGACACAAACGGCTGTCGGCCAAAATGTGTCTTAGTCAAGAATATTTTTTAGATCAGAAGCAGGAAGGACGAGTGAGGATTAAGATTTGGCATTTTTCTAAAAACTCAAACTCATGAGTCTCAAGTTGAATCTGTCTTTACAAAATCCACGTTGTGAACTTAAAAAAAAAAAATCAGGTCCTGCAGGTGGAGTTCTGGCGCCCTCTGCTGGCATCAGTCAAAAAGAACAATGATACATTTCTTTTCCACAGGTAGAAGAAGGTGGAAGATTGAGAGAAGCAGACGACTGCAATAATTTAGAATCTCAGGAATATCTCCAAATTAAACTAAAATCTAAAATGTCAAGTGTGATCTTCAAAACAAGACAAAATAAAAAGACAAAATAAAACAAAAACAACAAAAACAAAACAACTATTCATTATTTTTCTCCAAAACCAAAATGAACAGATGATTCAATTTTCATTTTTCAATTTTGTGTTTAAATGAAGAATGGAAAAAACAGGCAACAGACTAAACCAGGCCGGGACCCGAGGCCGGGACCCGAGGCCGGGACCCGAGGCCGGGACCCGAGGCCGGGACCGAAAACAGATGAGTCCCGGCTTGGGCTGTGATCCATTTATTCCATTTTTCATTTAAACACAAAATCGAAAAATTAAAAAACAAATCATTATGGGTTTGGAGACAAATTTTATTTATTTTTTTTCCATTTTATATTGAAAAACAGATACATGGATTGAGGAGATTTCTTCAACGCGTCTGAATGAGTTTATCACAGAAAACATAAGATTCTGAAACATTTGAAATGGTTCGAATCCCTCGGCTCAGGACTCGGCGTTGACAGTTTTTGTGTGAGTTTAGAGTTTGTGTCCTGCATGGTCGTTCTGCCCAGTCACGGCCCAAAGGACTCTGGGAGATGTAGGAATATGCAGGCCGGGTCCTCACAGCCGCGGCCGGGACCAGCTCCGTGTGGGACGTCGTGGAAGGGGCCTGTACGTCTCTGCTCAGAGCTACGCGCCCGTCCGCCACTCGGGGGCCTGAACTGGAGGCACACCCACGTCCAGTTACATTTTTATTTACTTATTTTTACAGTTTTACATCAGGGGTGTAACAATAATCAAAATATCGTGATATCGTATCATCAAAAGTCTCAATATCGTGGACTATCACAAAAGTTTCTTTGCTTAAATTCATTGTTCTGGTGCAGTAACAGTTAAAACACAGCGGAAACTACATAGACCATGATCCTTTGCTCCATTTTGGTGCAAACTACATGAAGAAATAACAGTTTTAACACTTTAAAGTCTTAGTTCTTTGGATTAAATTTTGTCAAGGAGGAAAAAAGAATAAGTTTTGTTTGTTTGCCTCCACAAAATATCACAATAAATATCACAATAAATATCACAATAAATCTCGTACCGTGAGATGTGAATCATGATAATATTTTACCATGAGATGTGGATATCGTTACATTTCTATTTTACATGTTTAGAAACTCCATTTCTGAAGGCCATCCATTACATGTGATTGTTTTTCTTCTGATTACTGTTTAAAAGTAAAACTACTCTCATTTAATGTCATAAATTGCTTTGAGGGCAACTGGCTGGGGGCCCCTCCAGGTTTAGGGGCCCCTGGGCAGCCACGCCTCTGTAAACTGCACCTGTGTGACCAAACATTTACAAACTGAAGCTTCACTTCACGTTTGACTTCACAGTGAGTCTGGTGATGATTTTTTGGTCTAAAAAAACTGCAAAAGCGTCCAGGAGTTTTATCTGAGGCAACGACACAGACACACTGAGGATTTTTAATGTTCAGAAAAATGATTCATGAAACAAAATCTGGAGGGGTTTTTGAAGACGGGCCCACAGTACAGTCCCGCTCCCACAAAGAATTCTAATTTTCAGTCCCGCAGGATGGGAACCTTTGCTTTAAGCTCCATCAAACATGGAAAAGCGAAAGGAACTGGGCTGCGTCTGGGAGGAGGAAGAGACGCGGGGGGCGTCCGGTGGCTAAATCCTGTTTCAGACCCGTTTTTAGTCCTGGCTTAGTGGTGCAGCCCGTGTGGCGGACGGGACGGGGGACGCTCTGCTGCTTACTAATGTTCTTACTTACTTACCAATGTTCTTACTAATACTAAATAAAATCTCCAGCACAGATGATGCCTGATCTTCTCACATTCATCGTTTGTATAATTTTACACTCCGATTTAGTTTGTGGGACTGTCGTCCCCTCCGTGCTGCGCAGTCCTAGCGTGTGTTTTTTGTTCTGAGCCGTGTCCAGTGTCGTCCTGTCTACAGCTGTGCAAAAATACTGAAATATCGATATATCGTATTGTTTAATTGGATGATACAGTCTCGATATCGTGGGCTGCTGTATCGATACATCACCGGGAGTCACTTTTTGGTTTATTTTACTAAATCATTCTGTGTAAAAGCTACAAAAGTGTGGACATTCTCACTGTTTTGATGAGAAAAATTGGCGTTTTTCATTTTAACTTTGCATAAATTTCGTTAAAACTTTAAACTTTCAGTATCACAGCCACAATTTTGTCTTTTTTGTCACTGAACCGTATCGAATCAACGTGAAATATATTGAATTGTGGTCCACGTATCGAGGTGTGCATCGTATCAACAAATTCTTAAAGATACCCGGCCCTACTCCAGTCGTGTGTGTGTTGTGCAGTAGGTGCGTCATTAGCCTGCTAGTGTCGCGCTTACTTTGTGTTCCACGTTGTTCTGCTGAGCCTTGTCCAGATGCACTTTAATGAGGCGGCTGCTGTCGAGCTTCACTCTGATCCTTTTGCCCACGATCTCGCTGGGAAACACCAGGTCCTCCAGGATGGCGTCGTGCACGGCCGTCAGGGTACGACTGAAACACACACACACACACACACACACACACACACGCCGTCAGATCATCCACGCCACACGGAAACACACTCTGGATTCTTTTAAAACAGGGAATTATTGAAGAGAGCGATATCCAAACAAACTATCTGAGCTTTATACTCGATTATGAACCAAAAATTGCCCTGAAATCTGGATGTTGCTCCAGACCAGTCCTTTAAAAATATTTTCAGTTTTTTTTCCCTCAAAAGATGCGACGTATAAAACAGAATCACTACAGAAAAAACACTTATGTGGAGCTCTGCACACGAGAAAATAACCAAGATGACAAAATACTGGACACACACTGACGGGGAAGAGTTTTATTATTATATTATAATAAGCTAAATGAGTTGAATGAATAAAAATAAGTTGAATAAGTTAAATGAGTTGAATAAGCTAAATGGAAAAAAAATGAATGAGGTGCACACAGGTGAACAACAGGTAAAAACAGGTGAACACTTGGCTTTACTGTATCTCTGCTGATATGAAATCTGTTTAAATACTTTGACAAAGTATATTTTTTATTTTTTTTATGAATATAATACTCAGAACATGCAGATATCAGATGCTGAATGTAGTTTTTTGTTTTCGAGTTTGCACCTGACCAGGTAAACTCTCATTTTCAGTGAGCTGTTATAAACCTGTAAATGAGTTGAATCACATTTAAACATCCATAAATGAAGAGTTCAGAGTCTAAAGTTTCCAGAGATACAAATATGTCTGTGTTACAATTAAGTTCATGAGTGTAAAAATCATTTATAATCACTGGTGGAAGTGTGTTCTCTTTTATGCAGTGATGCTCTATGGGTGTAGCCCTAGTAACACATGTGTGGGTTGTTCCTAGTCGGCGTCCAGGGGGGAAAGAGTTAACGCGACACAGGATCCTGTTTCTCTCTGATGGAGCCTCTGTCCTGTCTGGTGTCGTGTCGGTCAGTTTTCGGGTTCTCCTGGACGCTAGGCGAGTTCTGTCGCTCGGGTTTGGGACATTTCTTCTCGTCGTTTGCGTTTCACTCGCTGTATTTGACGCACGTGTCTGTTGAGGCGTGTCCCGCTCACCAGTGTTGATTCGGCATCGTGACTTGTTTTGGTGATGAATGGAGATGAAGTGTTTTGTCACTGACCGCGGCGCTCGTGTTGTTAGCGCACAGACTACGCGCACGTCCGCTCAGGTGATAAACACGGCGCACGTTGGTTCAAGCGTCATTCCACTTGTTGAATGAGACGCGTCAGAGCGAAAGAAGCTTCTAACATTCAGTGTCTTTGAGAGCGAGAGAGAGCGAGGAAAACAAACATGCAAATAGAACTTATCGTGGCTGGAAAAGTGATTGAGCTCGTTAAGTTAACGTACGATTAATCGATTTATTAATTATCGTTACAGGCCTAGAAACAACGACGCAGACAAACCAGAGCTGGAAAATGTGACGTTTATGTGACATTTATGTGAGTTTGTTTGTGTCCTGCATGGTCGTTCTGCCCAGTCACGGCCCAAAGGACTCTGGGAGATGTAGGAATATGCAGGCCGGGTCCTCACAGCCGCGGCCGGGACCAGCTCCGTGTGGGACGTCGTGGAAGGGGCCTGTACGTCTCTGCTCAGAGCTACGCGCCCGTCCGCCACTCGGGGGCCTGAACTGGAGGCACACCCACGTCCAGTTACATTTTTATTTATTTTTATAGTTTTTATAGTTTTACATCAGGGGCGTTTTCCGTTTATTTATTTTTTTATTTTTTCTCTTTTCAATATAAAAGTAAAAATCTGTATTTTATTTGGCAGTTTAAGTTTAAGAAAATGTTTGTTCCTTAAACAATATTTGCTCATGTGTAAGTATCGTCTTGGAAAATTAATAACAAAATAATTGAAAATAAATAAACCTGATTTATAAAAACACTAAACCCACGTCTGTGTTTGAGTTCAGTTTAGACGAATCTCAAAAGCTGCTCAAGAGTCTGAAGTCTCCGGGTAAAGTTACAGGTCAGATCTATGGAGAGGAGACTGAGAGCAACTGTAAATATATAATTATAATATTAATAATAATAATAATATTAATAATAATAATAATATTCCAAAACTGTTCCACACTTCTGTCTTTTTGTCAGTCCCCAGTTTTAATTTGTCATTTGTTTTTCAATATAAAACCAAAAATATGAAACCTAAAAAACAAACGTTTTCTTCATTATTTGTCTCCAAAACCAAAATGAAAAAACAGATAACGATTCGTTTTTTTAAGTTTTCGATTTTGTGTTTAAATGAAAAATGGAAAAAACTGATAACCGTTTACGTGACTTAAACTGAGATGCTGGACTTTTGCGCCGCATATGGACTGAACCTGTTCCCAAGCCCCCGGTCTCGGTCCCAGTCTCGGTCCCAGTCTGGTTAGTCCTGGTTCAGTCCATATGTGGCGCAAGAGTCTGGCATCGCAGTTTAAGTCACGAAAGCAGTTGTTTTTTTTCTATTTTTCATTTAAAAACAAAATTGAAAACTGAAAAAACGAATTATGTTTTTTCATTTTGGTTTTGGAGACAAATGTTTTTCCGTTGTCTTATTTTTGGTTTTATATTGAAAAAAGAATGACACACAAATTCCACGAGCTCCACTTCACGCAGCTGTTGTTTCTCTCAAATCTCCACTGAACTGCTGTGAGTCAAACTTCTGACATTCTGAGACGTTCTGGGACAAAACCAGACTTTAAATTTTGTTATACATCCTGTTAAAAAGATCCAACCAGGAGATCGGCTGAACTCAAGTCAAACTAATATTTCTGAATTTTAATTTTGGTGCCGATATCTGATACCAGTATCGGTGCATCAATACTAAAAACTACTTGTGCTGGAGGTAAATTCAAGACTCTGGGTCCAACACCTGCTCCAGTTTCACCTCAGAACACGAACACAGATGAGCCCTGGTGTAAAACATGTTTGTGTCGTACCTCCTGGGACGCTTCTGCTTGTTCTTCGTGCGGCTTTTCCTCGTGGGCTTGGGCAGAATTCTCCTCTGAAAATAAAAAACACACAGGTTCAGTCACTCAACTCAAACTCTCAGGTTTACACGTGCGACGGTTTACATCTAATCAAGTGTGAGTTTTGTTTGTGTCCTGCATGGTCGTTCTGCCCAGTCACGGCCCAAAGGACTCTGGGAGATGTAGGAATATGCAGGCCGGGTCCTCACAGCCGCGGCCGGGACCAGCTCCGTGTGCGACGTCGTGGAAGGGGCCTGTACGTCTCTGCTCAGAGCTACGCGCCCGTCCGCCACTCGGGGGCCTGAACTGGAGGCACACCCACGTCGGTAAACTCACGGTTTTGCATAAGAGTCAAGTCTCAATAAAACTAAAAGACCAAAAAAAAAAAAAAACACCTCACAAGATGCAACACTGCTCAAGATTTAAACAACTTATTACTCAGATAATCCACTGCTGAACCCGACTGAACGAGGCAAAAGTTTGAAACAAAAGCCTCGTTCAGAGCCGCTCCTTTCAGGGTTCCCACTCTTTTTCACTGATATTTCACAACTTTTTCATGAGCTACAGTGAGTTTTCCATGACTTTCCAGCACCTCCATGTGTAGAACTGATCAGACTTTTAGGTGTAAATCTGAAACGTTTAACTCTTTCCACTCACCTTATGGTTTGGGATTATAGTTTCTGAACATTCTTAAATCCTGTCAGTGCATTTACTGTCGTCTCTTTTAAACAAAAAGGCACAAACGTTTACAAAAAATCAGAACAGACTCATGAGAACTGAACAGAACACTGGAGCTGTAGGAAAGACTAAAATTCCAGGACTTTTCCAGGATTTCCATGACTGTGGGAACTAGGGTGTGCAAAAAAATAAAACTATTGTATCGTTTAATGTGATGATACAGTATCGATATCGTGGGCTGCTGTATTTGTAGTATTTTAATCTATTATTTTGTTCCAGCTCCAGTTTTGTCGTTTGTTTAGAGGAATTAAACTCGTTTGTGAGACACATTTGACATTTTCACTGTTTTGATGATTTAAATGTTTGTGCTTCATATGAACTTTGAACAAGACGTAATTTAACAAAGACTTTTAGTGTCACAGCCTTGATTTCGATATTTTTATTGAATTGTTTTGAAATATATCAAATCGAACGTGCACTGTATTTGAGGTGTGTATCGTATCGGCAACTTCTTAATGATCTCAGCCCTAGTGTGACTGAATAACACGTCTTAAACGAGCAGAGTTCACAAAAACAGATGAAGGTTTGGATTAAAGTCGAGCGGCGTCTAGATCAGGAGTCTCCAACCAGAAGCTCGGGAGCTACCAGAAGTTCAAAGGATTTATGAAATACACGTGTTGCCCTGAACAACTCAAATTTGATGAATTAAATGCCTATTATTATTGTAAATCTATTATTTTGATGCCTGACTGGGTGCTCATAAATGATTCATGCTTTAGGTTTTATCCAACTGTTTCCATCCAAGTCTGGCCACGGCTCTTACGTTCACTTTATCTCCTGAGACGTTGAAATGAGCAGCTCTCTGGAATTTTCATACTGTAAAAGGAGCTCACCCGATGAAAAAGGTCGGACACTCATGTTTGTGTTTTTAACAGTCACTGGAACATGACCCTTTGCTTTAATCTGTCGGTTTTACTCCAAACAGATGTAAAACTTTGTTCAGCGAAAGAATCAAGTGAACGTCACGTCCACGACTCACGAGAGACGACGCTCTGGGTGTAATGATATAAATCACACGGTGCGATACAAATACAAAACACATTTCACGATATATTTACTGCCATATTGTGACGCAGAAATGAAGAAATGAGACTTCCTTTTTAAAAAGCCTCGACTTGGGGCTGTATTAGTGTCAGAGCCCAAAAAATAAAGATGGAAATGTTCTAACACGTATTTCTGCATGTTTTCTGCATTGAAATGGAACTAATGCTACGTTCAGACTGCAGGGCTTAACGCTCAATTCCGATTTTTTTGTGAAATCTGATGTTTTTTCGAGGTCGTTCACATTTCCAGTTAAATGTGACTTGTGTGTGACTCCAGTGTGAACATTAAACGGTCCAAAAGTGTCCCACATGTGACACTGGAGACACGACGACGTCAACCGCAGCGAGCGTCTCTGTGTTTACACAAGTTGAACAAACATGGACGCAGCATCGAGCACCTGGAGATTTTAAAGTTCCTCTCGTACCGGAGCCACAACATGAACAACTGACTTGTTTTAAGGAGGAGATTGAGAAGGAGAAGGACCAGGTTTTTGGTGGTGGTGTTTTGTGGTGAGTGGAGATGTGCTTCACTTCAGTCACATGGATCATGAACAGTTTTCTCCTACTTCAGTGCAGAATAGTGACGTTTGTGTCTTGTTGATGACGTGTAGGTGGATGAATGTGACCTGACTGTTCACACTCAAGTCACATGTTAAAGATCAGATATGGATCAGTTTCAGGAGCACAGATCCAAGTGTCCTGAGTCACATTTGAAAAAAATCAGATCTGTGTCGTTCAGACATTAAAAGATCAGATACAGGAACATAGAGACAAAAAAATCAGATTTGGGTCACTTCAGGTGCAGTCTGAACACAGCCTAAAAGATCAGAATCTGTATAATTTCCTCAATTTTCTTAGCTAAATAATGCATTTAAGAAAGTTTATAAGTTAATATATTGTGACGATACAGTGAGAACTTGGACAAAAACGATAACACGATACTTCGACTACTGTTACATCTCTACACAACACTGCTCAACTTTTAACTTAAACAACTCACTACTCAAATAATCCACTGCTGAACTCAACTGAACGAGGCTATAGCTTCAAAGATTAAAAACCTCGTTAAGAGCCGCTCCTTTCCATGTGAGACACACGACAAACTTCTCAAATCAAACAGTATCAAAATGTTAAAGAATTCAGTCCAAACAGAATCCCGGGCTCCATCCCCTCGCGTTTCCACGGCGCCGCGACTCACCTGAGCGATGAAGACCACGTGTTTCCCGCTGAACTTCTTCTCCAGCTCTCGGACCAGACGCACCTGGATCTTCTGGAACGACTTGAGCTGCGGCACCGGAACGAAGATGATGATGGCTTTCCTGCTCCCGCCAACTTCAATCTCCTGAAAACCACAAAGACGAGGATGAGAAAGAGAGAGAGGAGGAGTGAGAAGGAGGGAGAGCAAAAAGGAGAAGAGGAGCAAGAAGGAGGAGAGACTGAGGAGAGAAAGGAAGCGAGAGAAAGGGGAAGAGTGAGAAGGAGGAGGAGAAAGCAAAAAGAAGGAGTGAGAAGGAGATAGAGAGAAAATAGAAGAGTAGAGATTATAAAGGAGGGAGAAAGGAGGAGTGAAAGGAGAAGAAGGAGAAAGGAGCAAGAAGGAGAAGAGATTATAGAGAAAAATGAGAAGGAGAGGAGAGAAGGCGAGAGGAAAAATAGCGAGGAGAGGAGGAGGAGAGAGCAAAAAGGAGAAGAGCGGAGCAAGAAGGAGGAGAGATTGAGGAGAAAGAGAAAGGGGAGGAGTGAGAAGGAGAGAAGTGAGGAAAACAGCAAAAAGTAGAGGAGCAAGAAAGAGGAGCGAGGAGATAAAGGAGAAGAGGAGAGAGAAAATAGAGTAGAGATTATGAAGGAGGAGAGAAAAAGGAGGACGAGAGAGAAAGGAGGAGCAAAAGGAGAGAGAAAGGAAGAGTGAAAGGAGGAGGAGAGAGAAAGGAAGAGTGAAGGGAGGAGTGGAAGGAGGAGTGAAAGGAGGAAGAGAAAGGAGTGAGAAGGAGATATTATAGAGGAGGAGAGAAAAGGAGGAGGAGGAGAGGGAGGAGGAGAGGAGGGAGGAGAGGAGAGAAAAGGAGAGAAGAAAAATAGTGAGGAGAGCGAGAGGAGTGAGAAGGAGGAGAGCAAAAAGGAGAAGAGAGGAGCAAGAAGGAGGAGAGATTGAGGAGAGAAAGGAGGAGAGAGAAAGGGAAGGAGTGAGGAAAAGAGCAAAGAGGAGAAGAGAAGCAAGAAAGAGGAGCGAGTAGGAGGAGATAAAGGAGAAGGGGAGAGAGGAGATAGAGGAGTGAGGAGTAGAGATTATGGAGGAGGAGTGAGGAGAGAGGAGGAGAGCAAAAAGGAGAAGAGAGGAGCAAGAAGGAGGAGAGACTGAGTAGAGAGAGAAAGGAGAGGAGTGAGGAGAGAAGGAGGAGAGGAGTGAGGGGAGAGCAAAAAGGAGAAGAGGAGCAAGAAAGAGGAGATAAAGAGAAAAATAGAAGAGGAGTGAAGAGTAGAGATTATGAAGGAGTGAGAGGAGGAGAAAAAAGGAGAGATTAAGGAGAAGAGAAAGGAGAGTGAAAGGAGTGAGAAGGAGAAATTATGGAAGAGGAGAGAAAAGGAGGAGAGGGAGGAGGAGAGGAGCGAGAAGAAAGGAGAAGAGAGGAGCGAGAAGGAGGTGAGGAGCGAGAAGGAGATTAAGGAGGAGAAAGAAGAGGAGTGAGGAGGAGAGAAGGAGAGGAGAGCGAGAAGGAGGAGAGATTAACGAGGAGAGAAAGGAGAAGAGGAGTGAAAAAGCGGAGATGATGGAGGAGAAGATGAAAGAGGTGAGACAAAAGAGAAGGAAGAGAAGAGGGGAGTGAGGAGGAGGACAGAGGATCGAGAAGAGAAAAAAAGTGGAGGAGGAGAGATCAGGCTGCAGTTCACACAATGTCACATGTTTCAGTTCAAATCCACATCAGCGAGTTCAGGCAGAGTTAGAGCGAATGGATCTAACTGTTTTATACTAAAGTTTTTTAAGAGTTTGTGTCCTGCATGGTCATTCTGCCCAGTCACGGCCCAAAGGACTCTGGGAGATGTAGGAATATGCAGGCCGGGTCCTCACAGCCGCGGCCGGGACCAGCTCCGTGTGGGACGTCGTGGAAGGGGCCTGTACGTCTCTGCTCAGAGCTACGCGCCCGTCCGCCACTCGGGGGCCTGAACTGGAGGCACACCCACGTCCGCTTTACACTTTACACTTTCGACTCCTCGCTTCAGCGCGGCGACACAAACCTTTGCGGCGGTGATGTTCAGCTCCCTCAGTTGAGCCTTGAGGTCGGAGTTCATCTCCAGCTCGAGCAGAGCCTGAAACACACCGGGTCACAACATGAGACGCTGAAGGACGTGACCAGATTTTCACAGTGAAAAACATTAAGCACAGAGTTTATTCTCCGCTTGTCGGTGTAAAACCGAGCTTTACTTTAGACGCCGATAGGTGAATACAGAACAAAAATAAAAAATATAAAGACATACAAATCAGTAATAACTAGGGAAGTGCAAAAATAAACGTATTGTTTAATGTGATGATGCAATATTGAAATCGTGGGCTGCTGTATTGATATCGCCAGGAGTATTTTTTTGGTATATTCTGTGAAATTTTGTTCCAGCTACAGTTTAGTTGTTTGTTCAGAGGAAGGAAACTTGTTTATACGACACATTTGACATTTTCACTGTTTTGAGCATTAAAATGTTTGTTTCCTCCTGGTATCAATTTGAAATATATCGTATCGAACTGAAACTACACTGTATTGGCAATTTTCTTAATGACACCAGCCCTAATAATAACATCCTATAATAAATAAAAACAGTTCCTCCAGTGTTTAACTCTGTCGCTGTGATGGACGGGCCTCATGTTAATCATTTCATGCATCAGTTTAAGTTAGACGTCCTAAAAGCACATTTCATTTAAAATGGAACAGCATAATGGAGATTAGTTAGCACAGAGCTGGATTTAATTGAAAAATTACGGAAAATATACATTTCAAAGTAGGTGGAAGAGTTGAGTTAAATTTAACGTAGACCAGGGGAAGGCAATTCTTTTTTCCATGGGGTCACTTGAGAAACGGAAAATATTGTGGAGGCCAAAATGTTTAACTCAGTTCTGCAGAATATTAGTTGTATTTCTTTATAAAAAGCAGAAAATAATGTTATGACTGGTAAGAGTTTATGTCATGACTCAGTAATGAAACAGTGAAGCTGCAGAACAAAAAATGTCATTTAAAAAACAAGTCTCAAATAAAAACAGTGCAGCTTCAGTCCAGGCATGAAGTCAAATGATAAAATGTGGAGCTGGACAAGGCCCAGGTCTGGTGTAGAAGATTCACTGATCATCTGGACACAGTTACTGGAGTAAAGACGACACTGGAGCGTTTAAATGAAGAATCACACAGTTGTACACAAGTTTATCTGCGTGAGAGAAATCTGAACTGAAACCTCACGGATTTTGTTTGACATGAACATTTATACAATTGGGCCCAGTCAAGCAGAAGTAAACAACAAGGCCAGAAATTCAAGTTAATTCATCTGATATAAAAATGTATTGAACAGATACATATGTACTCTAGTTTATCAAACTGTTGACTTTTTTTCTGTTCCATTTTTGCTTCTAAAGTTCCATCTGTTTTAAACAGACCATGTATGAAACATGGAACAAAAATTATTTCCCAAATTTCAAAGACCTGCAAATCCTCTTCAGGTGAACTTTCAAGCTTCATCTTTGACTAATCTATTCGATCTTTGAACTGTTGATGAAGGGACAGGATTTAAAAAAAAAAAAAAAAATTTAAAATGATAAAAATGTTCTTGGAAGGACTGACATATTTTATAGAAATAGTTTCATTTTGAAGTAATATTAAAGTATTCGGAAGAAAAAAGTGACAAATGATGTAAAATCCTGCACCTTCTACTTGTTTGTACAATTTTCCCTCCGTTACCATGAACTTTCTTAATAAAAAAAATCTCATGAGTCAAAAAGTAAGAGGTTTTTCAACCTAATCTTGTACCATATGGTAGAAAACTATATGAAGCAAATATTCAAACCAGTTTGTTAAGGATATGGAAGTGAGAACCAAGAGTTATCACTGTTTGGATTTATTGACCAAAAAGTGCTGCATATTTCATTCCCTCCGTTACCGACATGAGAATTTTGTGAACAACTTGAAAGAATCTCACAGGTTTAACTTGACCCTGTTGGAGTGTAACTCTTTCCTACATTCTGATACTTTACTTATTTCAATAGTCCCTCTAGTTTATGAATAAGAGACATTAAAATGTCAAAAATCTGCCCGTTTCTCCGTTACTACTTGACCAGACCCATGTATGCGTCTTATTTCACACGTGTCTCTTGCTCTTTTTGCTCCTTATTTACACTTTATTATATTATATTGTGATGTGTGAGCTTCTGTGTCCAAATTATTTCCCTTGTGGATCAAAAGTTTGTCTAAGTTTAAGTCGTGCTCAATCATAAAACGGCTCTAAAACAGTTTAACGTTTCGCACTCACCTGAGAAATCCCAGACTCAAACTCGTCCGGCTTCTCGCCATTCGGCTTCACAATCTTGGCGCTTGTACTGAACATGGCCTTTGTCTCTGCACAAAGTAAAAAGCGGAATTAAAATGACAAAAAAAAAAAAAGATGTATTCAGGACACACAGAGAAGAGTGAGTTGTCGCTGTATTTCCCTTACAAAATCCTCTATACAACCTTTAAGGAAAATTCATGACAAACATGAGTCAGTAGAGTCACATTTTCTGTGTTTTGGTCGTTTTTAAAGCAGCTTTTCTGTATTTTATCTAAACCAATGACAGTTTACGTCTCGTTTTACTGTTGGCAGGGATCAGATTGGTCCAAAATAGAGACACCTGAGACATTTCTTGAATAAAACTGGGACAAATCAGTGGTTTTGGATAAATCTGAAAGGGTTTAGGCTGAAGTAAAAGATACTTAATAATGCCAAACCTTATTAAACAATGACAGAACTCCAAGATAAAAAAAAAAAGTGAATGAAAAGCAAGTTGCATTTACAATTTCACTTACGATTTACTGTGTATGAGAGACAAAACTGAATACATGGTTCGTTCATTCCAGAGCTCTACATCTTTCAAAACTTAATACTTTATACTCTCTCTTTATATTTTTTTTAAAGGCTTCTAAGACCCATGTTGTTCCACAAACTCACTCCTCGAACAGAAACGCTTTTTCTTAGTTCTCATCTTCATTTATTTTTTTAAGATACCTGTTCCTCTAAGGTGATACTGACTCTCTGCTCAAATAACTCCTGCAAACAAAGATGAAAATAGATGATTCTCGGCTTTGTGCATCACTACGACTCTACTCCGGTTAACAAGATCAAAAACTGAAGTACTTTTAGTTTAAAAAAAAGAGGATTTGCTGATGCATAGTGATTTGTGTGATTAATAATCCCAATAACCTTCTTCTGGAGTAGAAAATTGTATTAATATTTGATTTATTTATTAAGTACTGGGCCATATTTCCACACAGTAGTTTAGGTATGGAAGGAATACACTGCTATACAATAAATAAAGATAATTTGGATACTCTTATTTTAACAGAACCATCAGTAGCTACAGATCTTTGAAAAATGAGTCTTAAAGTTTAACAAAAACCAAACTCAAGACAGGCTGAGATGACAGTTCTACGGCATACGGTCATTACACGTGATTTATGACTGAAACAGAGTTCGATTTACTAAAACTTTAGCTGTAATTAGGAACTTTCTAACACCAAAATCTCCCCAAAACAACTCCAAAAAGCTCAAAGTTAAACACACAGCAGCTCCACAACAGAGGCTAACTCGTCTCCCACAGCCCCAAACACACTTCGGATCCTGCTCTGCGAAGTTCACGGAAAGAGTTAAACATTTAAAAAGTATAAAATGAACTTTGGGAGCAGAAAAACTCAAATAAAAGCCGAATATCCCGGTGTGAGCGCGCGTCGGCCCGGACTGAACACATGTCCGGCCTGTTCACGCAGCGCTTCACGGTTAGCTCCCTCCGCTCCTACTACGCCTTAATTTACACATTTTAAAAGCCATCGACCCCGTTTAACGCCTTAATCTAACGCATCACGGCCTTAACTCGGATTCCGACGCAGAAATCGAGGAGTATAACGTTCCGAAAGCGAAGTTTGAGGCAGAAACGCGAATCCGGGAAGAAATGTCACGACTAACCTCTGTCAACGACGGCCAAGGAAGAGACCGGAACATCGCGAGAGTTGCGGTAATCACAGCGCGGGAGGCCTGGGAAATCTCGCGAGAGTAAACACAGCCCAGCGTGTAGGAAAGCTACGTTCAAGTAACAAAATAAAGTAGGATTATAAAAAATCTGGCATATTAATGTATTAATGTATTTGTGTATTATTATTATTATTATTATTATTATTATTATTATTATAGTAGTAGTAGTAGTAGTAGTAGTAGTAGTAGTAGTAGTAGTAGTAGTAGTAGTAGTATATAGTAATAGTAGTAGTAGTAGTAGTAATAGTAGTAGTAGTAGTAGTAGTAGTAGTAGTAGTAGTAGTAGTAGTAGTAGTATATTTATGTTGGGCAAGTAAGAAATGTACATTCTTTTACAATAGAACATTTAACATTAGTGAAATCATAACAGAAATAACAGTAGTAGTAGTAGTAGTAGTAGTAGTAGTAGTAGTAGTAGTAGTAGTAGTAATATAGTAGTAGTAGTAGTAGTAGTAGTAGTAGTAGTAGTAGTAATATAGTAGTAGTAGTAGTAGTAGTAGTAGTAGTAGTAGTAGTAGTAGTAGTAGTAGTAGTAGTAGTAGTAGTAGTAGTAGTAGTAGTAGTTAGTAGTAGTAATATAGTAGTAGTAGTAGTAGTAGTAGTAGTAGTAGTAGTAGTAGTAGTAGTATTAGTATATTTATCTTGGGCAAGTAAGAACTGTACATTCTTTTACAATAGAACATTTAACATTAGTGAAATCATAACACAAATAACAACACAAATTTGCCCCACAAGGAGTCAGAAAAAGAAAATGTATTTAGTCCCACCCCTTCTTCTATTCTACACATGTCAAACTCAGGCCTGGGAGCCAAATTTGGGCCATGATATAATTATATTTGGTCCGTGAGATGATCTCAAATCTGTATCAGAGCTGCAGCCGCTGCACACAGAGACTATAAAGACAGGATTTATTTAAAATGTTCTTAAGTTTTTCTGTTTCTTCTGGATTCAGTGTTTAAGCAAAACTATTATTAAACATTTATTTAATAAGAAAAGGTTTAACTTTACAGACCTCCAAAGAAGAGAAAAGATGCAGATGTTGTTAAAAATTTTCAGTAAATATTTAGTTTGATCCACGACTTAATCACAGTTTTTAATTTTGTTATTTTAATTTAATTATGTTTTATTTCACACTCGTGTCTTGCTCTTTTTTGCTACTTATTTAGAATTTTTTATTAACATTTATATTTTTTCTCTTTGTTATTATATTATATTGTGATGTGTGAACTTCTGTGTCTAAATCATTTCCCTTGTGTATCAAAAAAGTAGGATTATAAAAATACAAAGCGACATATTTGCCAAAAGAACCCCTTTTTTTTTTTTTTTTTTTTTTTTTTTTTAAGATAAACAGTTATTTTTATAAATCAAAATAACTGGTTTTAAACTGATTTTGGCTCGAAAAACATGACCATAAAAGAAAATATTGATCAATTTGTACACAAATTTTAAAAATCACATCGTAATCCGAACGCAGCGTTTATTCAAAGTATCGCGAGATTTGTCTGAACTCACGGCCCGTTTGTCTTGGCAGTTGTTGACGTTACTTTCTGTTTTTCTGCGAATTTTCTGCGTATTTATTTTATTTTAGTGTCAGTTAACGTGCAGTTTATGAAGCAAAGGATAAAAAATATGTAACGTGTGAAGGTTTGGTTTCGTGAAAGTCTCTATTTTCTGTGTCTGAAGCGAAAAGGTGAGATTATCAGAGTGACGAGCGTAGCCACTGGAGCTTTTCCGGTTCAATTTTGTTATTTATCTATAAAACCTAGCATTAATCACACGCACACATCAAGCCGAATTGTTCGTAACGTGTGTTTTGAAGTCACTGTTATAATGGCTTTGGGCTCGGGCTCGTCGCTGTTGCATTAAACCGGGTTATGTTCAGGTTGAGCGGGTTTTTCAGCGCAGTTCGGAAGTCGGTGTGGAGCGGCGCTGGAGTCATGGCCAAGGGGAAGTTTTACTACGCGGTGAGGAAAGGAGTCAAGCCCGGAGTCTACAAAACCTGGTATAGCCCCGTTACGACCAACACTATGGATGTTTTATGGATGGTTTAAGTGTGTTAGATTTAGATTTGATCATTGCCATACCAAACCTCATTGACAAAAACGCTCTTTTAAGACAGTGTTGTTGTTCGAATACTAGCCATACTTGTAAAACATACGTATTTAGTGAGAACATAACTTTAACATGCAATAACAACAATAATAATAATAATGTTATTGTTATTATTATTTTAAATTTTACATTATTATTTTATTTTAACATTATTTTAAGATTTTTATTTTAACATTTTTCTTAATTTTTTGGTTTTGTTTCAGGGACGAATGTAAATCGCAGGTGGACAAGTTTCCCGCCGCCGTCTTTAAAAAGTTCCCGACGGAGAAAGACGCCTGGGCTTTCGTCCGAGGAGAGAATCCGATCGTTTCGCCTCCAAAACCAGAGACAGGTGCAGAAAAAAAAAATCAAAACAAAAACCATTCTAACTGAAGCATTTTTTTTTCTCGTTGCGCCTCTCAACGAACAACGACACTAAATGATTCGTGTGCATAGGAGAGAAATCGGTGCATATTTGTCTGTAGTTGAACATAAAATAAATATTCGTAAACTCTGGATTGAGTTGAGTCGTACGTAAAAAGTGTCGTGTTTATTTTATCCGTCAGAATACGAACAGAAAAGTCACAACGTCAAGAATTAAAATCACAAAATGAAAATTTAGGACTAAACCAGGACTGAACTGGGGCTGAACTAGGACTAAACTAGGACTGAACCAGGTCTAAACAAGGTCTAAACCTGGTCTAAACCAGGACTAAACCAGGACTGATCCCAGGACTGAACCAGGACTGAACCAGGACTGATCCAGGACTGAACTAGAACTAACTAGGACTGAACCAGGACTGAACCAGGACTGACTGTCGGGATGAACCCAGATGGGTGCCCACGTAACCTGTCATGTGACTGTGGGTGAAATGACCGGCGCCTCACAGAGTTCAGTGCAGCCGTCGCCCAGGTTCTCCCTGTCTCTCAAGATCCAAGATTAGTCCAAGATTAGTCCAAGATTAGACCTGGTTTAGACCTGGTTTAGTCCTGGTTTAGTCCTGGTTTAGACCTGGTTTAGACCTGGTTTAGACCTGGTTTAGATCCTGATTTACCCGCATATCCACCTGTAAAAGTCCAGCAGCAGGACTCTGACGTGAGGTACGCTGGGTCACATATGACGTCGTAAAAGTCTGAAGGATCAGATCCACGTTTCCTCTCATCCTCTGGAACATCTTCTGTCGTATTTGGTGAAGAAATCCTGTTACTTTGCTGTAAAAAGGAAAAAACAAACTGTTCAAATCACAATCCACTAGCCTTAACTTCTGTCCTTTGAACTGCACGAGCTGCACTTCTTAGTTGGTCAAAATACCCAAATAATAACTTTAAAAATGTCTTAAAATGTTTGAAAAAGTTTAAAAACTGCTCAGTGTGTCAGTCAGTCAGCCACAAGAGCAGCCAAACACGGAGTATACACAGAAACGACATATGGCCGTGCTTTACTTTGTGACGCAGTTGTGTGTTTTCCTTCTGTCATGTTCTCGCCGCAGCTCAGAGTTCTGACCCGGCTCCCGCGGTTCTGCCCAAACGGGGCCCCGAGCCGCTGCAGTACATCCCCCTCGGACCCAAGAGGCGCCAGCGAGCTGAAGACGAGCAGGAAACGCCCACGAAACGAGTCAAGACCGAGACCGCCAAGACCGAGACCAAGACCGCCAGCTCCAACGGCTTCACTTACATGGGTACGGACGAGGTGCAGAGGAGGAGAGTGTGTGTATTCCTGGTGTGATGATTCTTGGAGTGTGATTCTTGGTGTGATTCTTGGCGTGTGATTCTTGGTGTGATTCTTGGTGTGTGATTCTTGTGGTGTGATTCCTGGTGTGTGATTCCTGGTGTGTGATTCCGGGTGTGTGATTCCCGGTGTGTGATTCCTGGTGTGTGATTCCCGGTGTGTGATTCCCGGTGTGTGATTCTTGGTGTGATTCCCGGTGTGTGATTCCCGGCATTCCCGGTGTGTGATTCCCGGTGTGTGTGATTCCCGGTGTGTGATTCCCGGTGTGATTCCCGGTGTGATTCCCGGCGTGTAATTCCCGGTGTGGCCTGCAGGGGTGATACAGTGTGGTGGTTTACACAGACGGCTGCTGCTCGGCCAACGGGAAGAGTTCGGCGCGGGCGGGGATCGGCGTTTACTGGGGCCCAAACCACCCGCTGTGAGTGACCTCTGACCCTCTGACCCTCCCGTTATGTGGCGCTAAACCACCGTGTCTCCTCAGGAACGTGTCGGAGCGACTGGAGGGACGACAGACCAATCAGAGAGCAGAGATCCAGGTCAGTGCACGTTTGTTTGGTGAACGAGCTCGTGCACGTTTGTGTTGTTTGTTGTTTGTGTGATTTGTTGTTTGTGTTGTTTGTGTTTGTTGTTTGTTTGTTTGTTTGTTGTGTGTTGTTTGTGTTGTTTGTTGTTTGTGTTGTTTGTTTGTTGTGTTGTTTGTGTTGTTTGTGTTGTTTGTTTGTTTGTTGTTTGTGTTGTTTGTTGTTTGTGTTGTTTGTTTGTTGTGTTTGTTTGTTGTTTGTGTTGTTTGTTGTTTGTGTTGTTTGTGTTGTTTGTTTGTGTTTGTGTTGTTTGTTTGTGTTGTTTGAGTTGTTTGTGTTGTTTGTGTTTGTGTTGTTTGTGTTTGTGTGTTTTGTTGTTTGTGTTGTTTGTTGTTTGTGTTGTTTATGTGGTGTTTGTGTTGTTTGTGTGTAATTCCTGTGTCGTCCAGCAGGCGGCGTGCAGAGCTCTGGAGCTGGCCAAAGCCAACAACATCCACAAACTGGTGCTCTACACGGACAGCAAGTTCACCATCAACGGTGAGCACCTGCACCTGCACCTGTCAGGGAGCACCTGTCACGGAGCACCTGTCAGGCAGGTGTGTCTCTGGTGGGGTTTTCAGGGCGACCGAACTGTGCCGTTGTCGGTTCCCGCGCCTAATCTCAAACCGACTCACGCCAAAAATCAGAGCGTTCAGGAACCACATGAAACCTGTTTTTTCTAAGTGAACCGACGACACGGTGGACCTGAGCAGGTTCATCGGGTCACACGGGAAAATTAACAAAGAAAACGTGTGTGAGGAACATGGAGGAGAAACAAGGGACAGAAGATTGAGCCGTGGTCAGAGGACGAGAACAAATATTTACTGTGTCCGAGTTCGACCAGTGAGGTTCATCTTTGGGTTGGACGTCACTGCCGCCTTCTCCACACAGATGTTTGTCCACACAGATGTTCCTCCCCAGACCTGGTCTTGGTCTGGACCTGGAGCTGGTCTTGGTCTGGACCTGGTCTTGGTCTGGACCTGAGCTCGAGGATTTGATGGTGCATGTTTTGGGTTGATGGAGAAAAGTGCAGTGCCCAGAGGAAACCCACACAGCACAGAGAGAACAAGCAAACTCCACAGACGCACAGGGAGAACATGCAAACTCCAGACGCACAGGGAGAACATGCAAACTCCAGACGCACAGGGAGAACATGCAAACTCCAGACGCACAGGGAGAACATGCAAACTCCAGACGCACAGGGAGAACATGCAAACTCCACAGACGCACGGGAGAACATGCAAACTCCAGACGCACAGGGAGAACATGCAAATGCCACAGACGCACAGGGAGAACATGCAAACTCCAGACGCACAGGGAGAACATGCAAACTCCACAGACGCACAGGGAGAACATGCAAACTCCACAGACGCACAGGGAGAACATGCAAACTCCACAGACGCACAGGGAGAACATGCAAACTCCACAGACGCACAGGGAGAACATGCAAACTCCACAGACGCACAGGGAGAACATGCAAACTCCACAGACGCACAGGGAGAACATGCAAACTCCACAGACGCACAGGGAGAACATGCAAATGCCACAGACGTACAGAGAGAACAAGCAAACTCCACAAATATGATATTGTGATATTTTATAATGTGATATTTTGTCGTGCGTTGTAGTCGTCGTTTGTGTGATGTTTTTATATTTTTGTGTGATATTTTGTCGTGTGGTTCCAGGCGTGACCAGTTGGGTGAAGACCTGGAAACTAAACGGCTGGAGACTGAAATCTGGAGGAGAAATCATCAACAAAGACGACTTCATCAAACTGGACCAACTCAACTCGGAGCTGCAGGTCACATGGGTAAGAACCGGGTCTGGACCGGGGTCTTGACCAGGACTAAATCAAGTACTAATAATAACACGTAGCCGTGCTGTTTCAGATGCACATACCCGGGCACGCCGGTTACCATGGAAACGAGGTGGCGGACCGTCTGTCTCGAGAGGGCGCCGCCAAACTCCAGAGCCCAGACGACTTTGACGACTTCTGACGACACTTTGTTCCTCCTGTTTTTGTTTGTTTTAAATAAAGTTCATGTTCAAATTCATTGCTTTGGGACATTTTATTATAATTCCGACTAAAACTGTAAAGACGATTTCTTTCATTTTATTTTCGTAATAAAATATTTAAAAATGGTGAATGTGTTGATTCCTCCTTTTGTCCACTAGAGGGAGCACCATGCTTCTCTATTAAACTTTAAAACACTGAGGAGTTTGAGTTTCATTCTAGATCGTGCGTAGTCCTGTTCAGGAGCGTGTACAACCCCAAACCCCTCTTCTCATATTCTGTGTCATTTAGAGCAGCTTCAAACCTCTGAGGAACATTTAGTGCTTCACCTGTTAAATGTTAAAAGAAGCTCACACTGTTTCTCAGCTCTTTGTGTGTGTTTGTTTCATTTCTTAAGTTTTTTTTGAGGCATTTGTGAAACATAAAACAAGACAAGCAAGAACAAAAACACAGATTTTATTTTCTAATTCTTATATTTTAATTAAGGGAACTGGAATTTTAATTTCAGGAAGTGCAGTCAAACAAGACTAAACGCACAAAGTTTAAAAACAATACAACAAAGAACAGATGAACAAACATGGATGGAAAGAAAAACATCTTAACGTGTCATTTAACACTTGTATTTTTGACACTACACATCGGCCAACTCCACAGTCTGGAGTCTCTGAAGCCTGATCTCCAGCTTCTTGAGTCTGACTTTAGGCTCACTTGATCCGGCCTCAGCAGCTCTTTCTCCTTTCCCCACAGACCCCAAATCCTTCCCTCTTTCTTCAGTCGTCTGGTTCGTCTCCTGTGTGCGTTCGGTAGTGACTGGACAGTTCCTGGGATGTTCTGAAGAACTTTTCACACTGGTCACACTCATATAGTCTGTATTCAAAATGAACTCTCATGTGTTTATTAAGACACTGGTCACATCTGTACAGTTTCTCTCCAGTGTGGATTCTCATATGTGATTTTAGGTTGCTTGACCATGAAAATGTCTTCTCACAAACATCACATTCAAAGGGCTTCTCTCCTGTGTGGATTCTCATATGTTTACGGAGGTCACTAGACTGTCTAAATTGGACCCCACACTGGTCACACGCGTACGGTTTCTCTCCAGTGTGGACTCTCATATGTGATTTTAGGTTGTGTGACAGCGAAAATGTCTTCTCACAAACATCACATCTGTGTGGTTTTACCCCTGTGTGGATTCTCATATGTTGATGGAGGGCACTAGACTGTCTAAACTGGACCCCACACTGGTCACACTCATACGGTTTCTCTCCAGTGTGGACTCTCATATGTGATTTTAAGGTGCCTGAATCTGAAAATGTTTTCTCACAAACGTCACACTCATACGGTTTCTCTCCAGTGTGGATTCTCGTATGTCGATGGAGATGATCTGATCGTTTGAATCCTGTCCCACACTGGTCACACTCGTATGGTCTTTCTCCTGTGTGAGTTCTGTAGTGTTTTTTCAGTTCTGAAGCTTTTGGCCACACTTTTCCACACTGGTCACATGTGAAGGTCATTCTGTTGGTGGATCTTGTAGCTCTGCATCAGAACAAAGGAAAGAAAGTGTCAAGTAAAATAACTTTTTAAACTG
>NW_026571036.1:1534905-1550905 GCF_026225935.1 Boleophthalmus pectinirostris
TCTTTATGATCTGTGGTCACTGGTTTATTGTTGTTGAACCATTTTAATGTGTGTGGACATCGTCCAGGTGAAGCCACAGAGCAGGTGAACGTCACTGTGTCATTTTCCACTCGCTGAGACACTGAGGACAAAACACAGAAACAAATGTTTGAATTTTTAATGGAACCAAAAACAAAACAAAAAACTAAACTCAAAACCTTCTGCAGCATAAAAACTGAAATCAACATGTTGGAGCCTAAACCCAGTTTGGACATTTTTTTCATGACTGAGATAATTAATCTTATTTAGTTTGATTTAATATTTACTTAAAATGTTGGATTTTTGGTTATTTTGGTCGTTCTTTGTGGGTAACAGGATTATTTGTTGATTATTTGTTGATTATTTGTTGATTATTTGTTGATTATTTGCTAAAAAAAAAAAAAAAAAAAAGATCTATTTACATTTTTCTTTCAATGAATTATTGTTAATGTGAATCATAAGTTAATACTTAAGTCATGTTTATTTTTTTATTTTGTGTCTGTGGCTCCTGATTTAAGGCGAGTGCAGGTGCATGATGGGACAGGAGCCTCCTGTCACCTGCAGATTAAAGTTCCATTTTTCTATGTTTTTATGTCTCCCAATTTTGTGAATCTTCAGTAAAGAGATTTAACTGCACTTGAGTCGTTCTCTTCTTGGTGGAACAAGATGCACAAAGAATCAACTCTGACTTCACAAATGTTTGTTACAAAACACAAGAACCAGAAACTGGACCTGAACAGAACCACGACTGTCAGAGCAGCTGAGAGCAAAAGAACTACTGTCCATTTAAAACATCTGTTTTACTATTTATTATTATTGTTCTGTTCAAATCAAATATCAAAACTTTTCACTCGTGTCACACGTGAGTTTAAAACGACGACAACTCTTAAAACAGATTAAAAATATTAAAAACACTCACAGGAGGCGACATACAGGAGAATATAGCTGGTTTCTTCTCCGTTCTGTTTACACTTGTATGATCCCCTCTGATCCTTTGTGACTCTTGGCAGGTGCAGGGAGCAGTTCGACAGGAGCGTCCCTGCACCTTCTCCTGTCGTCTGTCCTCGTCTGATCAGATCTGTGGTGGTTCTGAAGTCTTTTCTGTAGGTCCAGTCTGTGGATTCACACTGAGTTTGAGGAGGAACTTTTCCACACGACAAAACGACGTCTTCTTCTTCTTCTTTCACCGTCTGATAAATGAACTCTACGTTTGACACTGAAAAACAACACTGGGTTTAGTTAAACTTGTGGAACATGAGAGTGAAATGCATTTGTGCGTTGGCTCCGCCCTCCAGCTCAGTGTTTGTTGTTGTTTCCATGGAGACGAGCAGGTGTTGGACCCTCCTCTAGAAATGTTCCACACTGCAGCTTTAAGTTTAATCTCAGTATAAAAAGATGAAAACATCTTTCCACAAGTCCACAGGAGCCAAATACTGCAGTAAAGTTACTTCAAAATAATATTACTCAAGTACAAAGTAGTGATCCAAGAAAATACTCAAGTAAGAGTAAAATGTATTTAGTAAAAGTAGCACAAGTAAAAGAAACTTCAAGAGTCTGAAAACAACGACTGATGTAACTGAACAAAACTTCAAATACGACACAAAGTGAGAAACACAAACGAGACGAACACTTCAGTTTGTCACTTTAGACTCACTCACAGAGAAGAGGAAGCACAACTTTTACTCCAGTAAAAGTACTCTTACTCTGTACTGTGTAAGTACTGTTACTTCAATCAAAACATTAAGGAAATGTCCCTCTGTCCTTCACACTGTCCCAGAGCAGCAGACAGGGACTCACCTGACAGGAGCAGCAGACAGGGACTCACCTGGCAGGAGCAGCAGACAGGGACTCACCTGGCAGGAGCAGGAGTAGCAGGGACACCAGGCGGGTGGTGGATCTGAACATTTCTGCTCAAACTCAGAGTGTAAAAAAGTGAACCTCTGTGTGAACCGTCGTCTCCTTTTATTTGTTTCTTACTTCCTGTTTTTGGTCCCGTCTCGTTTTTCTGTTTTCATCTGAAACTCTGAAACTCTGAAACTCTGAAACTCTGAAACTCTGAAACTCTGAAACTCTGAAATCCACACGACACGATAAAACCACCAGATAAACTTTTCTGCTCAGAATCTAAAGGGACGACACTGGACGTTTGAGTCAGACTGAGACGTTTGTGTGGAGGCTGTGGATCTTCTGAGTCACTTCCTCTGATCTTTACACATAAAACTGACACAGAATCTGATTTAGAAACATTCTCCGTCCGTCCAAATCAGTTGATCTGCACACGTGTCCCAGAGACGAGACAAACACCAGCCAATCAGAGACGACTTTACTGACAACAAGTGAGACGCTGATTCATTCTAAAGTTAAACACACAAACACTGGACACGACCTCATTTATTTAAAATTATTTATTTATTTAGAATTTGGTGTTTTGGTTCAAGGACGATTGTCCAATCAGAAAGCAGCGCTGAAAAGTGAAATCCTGTTGGTTTAGATTTAAAATGTCTCTGATCTGAACCTTCTCTAAACTCCAGCACCTGCACTGGTCCTGACTCAGTGCTAGTTCAGCCTCTGCAGCTCAGTGCAGCTGTTTTCAGGTCAGAACAGAGTCAGTGTCTGTGTCGGTTCCTGCACCAGTTCCACTGGGAACCAAAGTTCTCACAGTGAACGAGCCGAGTTTAAAGTGTTTAAGTGAAACATGATGCTTCAGTGACAGAGGATTTACCTCCAAATAAAAACTCTGGAGACTCTGGAGACTCTGAGGTGTTTGTTGGAGCTTTTTAAGAGCTCACGGCTCCTTTGACCGTCCAGTGTCTGAATATTTGAACAGCACAACACAGTTTGGGCTTGAGATTTGAACACAGATAAAACTGCAGTTGTAATGTTCCACAGAGTCACTGTGTATTTTAAGAAAAGAGAATTAGAGTTTGAGAAACAATCTGAGTGGTGAAACATGTCTGTGACTGAGTAGATTTTTATCACTTTAACAGCTTCACACTTCAAGCGTCGCCCTTGAGCCGACCACACACTTCCCCTTTAATCCTGTCACGTATTTCACGGCCAAAAGAATCGTCTGTAAAATGTAATTCATCAAAAAATCATTTCACAAGTTCAGAGAAATCTCCAGGTCCACACACGACGTCAACACGAACCAAAGCTGCAGGAACCTCCACTCCTCATCAAACTTTTAAGACCAGAATTCACATTTTGTTCTGTTGGATCTTCAGAAGGTTCCAAGTCGAGCTTCAAAATGTAAAAAGAAGAAATGGGAGTGAGACAAGAAACACATTTGAGTAAATAATTTATTACATCAATTAAGACCAGAGCCTTTAAAAGAACAAAACTTTGTAAAAATGTGGATTCAGTGTGATTTTCTGTCAGGTCTCCACACGGTCACGACCTCCTGATGACAAAAACAAAAAAGTTTTCTGTCTTTAAACGCGGTCGGATTGTTGAGCTGCATGAGCCTCTCGCAGCTGCAGCTCGACGCACAAACACAGTCATTTTAAACTTCTGAAAAGATCCTGAGGGTCATGAGAAAAAAGTCAAGTGTTAGACCCAAAAAACTGTCACAGCCCTGAGCCGGAGGATCCAGTCGGCCGTCGGTCGACACACGGGTCGATCCTCGGCCCAAATGAAGCTGGTCACTGGTGCCGACTGCAGAACCATCACCAGACGACATCTGCCAGAGAAGAGTTTAAGAACTAAAAACGTCTTCAAAGATCTCGACTCCTTCAACGACTCAGAATGACCCGTCTGGAGTTTGTACAAGACCAAACATGAGACACTGAAATGTGGAAGAAAGTTTTATTGTCTGATGAGAAAAAATGTGACCTGAAGCACTGGACCTGTGACGATAACAGATTTAACTGGACGATTAATTGACCAAGAATTTATTGTGATAAACGAGAATATTGACATTTTGAGACCAATTTCAACTCATATAAAGACCATGGAATAAAAATGCAAATACACCATTTCAAAGATCAATAAACTTGACTTTCTAAAGAACATTTAACACAGGAACTGTAAGACAAACAAAAACAACAGAAAGAAAATAAATAAAACAGACGTGTGAACAGAAGAACAGCCTCATGTGTCTGATTTACAGCGAGGACTTGTTCACAAAAATACACTTGAATAAACCAATGTTGAACCAAACACAACCAAAACTATAAATAAACTGGATTATTAAGTCTCTCTAACAAAATGTTAGTCACTGACTTCCGCTGGAATATTGTGTCTTGTCTCTTGCTGCTGTGGCCTCGTCATTTTGGTCTTGAAGTTTTTGTATGAACTCGTGACACATGATCCTGTTTGGTTCGGAGTCGTGTCTGGTGTCGTGTCGGTGTTTTGTGGGATTTCAGTGGATTTCGAGCTCTTTCGGGGCTGGTTGTGTGGATCGGGTTTGGGTTTACGTCGGCTGCTCGGGTTTGAGACATTTCCTCATGTCACCAGATCCCAGTGTGGATCGGGCGATGACCGGAAGTCCGAGATTCTTGACGCGTCTATAGCGACAGCGTTAACTCGTTATGAAATTAACAACTGACATTTCAAATAAACTAACAAACTAAACACACATTCACACTCAATATAAACAACACTCACCCTGCATGAACGCACACGGCACATTTACACACACATAAAAAGACACAGGCAACTCGGGACCAGCACGAGGCTCCTCTACTTTTGGGACCCGAGTGTACCGGAACTACAGACAGGTGCATTATGGGTACCGTAGTCCCAGACATATGGGACTTTTAACACCAGCACTAAATGCACAGTTTTATCTGCAGACTGAACAAATCGGACAATAAAATAATAAAGTGACTCACAAATGTGAGACTCAGAGCGACAAGTTCAGTCCAACGTGAAGAGACTCTGGTACATCTGTCTTTAAAAACATCAAGATTTGTTGTTCTGTTTTGTCACTGTCCTTGTCGGTTTTAAAAATGGACCATAAAGATGATGAATAAAGATGATGATGCTGATGATGTTGATGATGATGATGTTGATGTTGATGATGTTGATGTTGATGATGATGTTGATGATGTTGATGTTGATGATGTTGATGATGTTGATGTTGATGATTTGATGTTGATGTTGATGTTTGATGTTGATGATGATGTTGATGATGTTGATGATGTTGATGATGATGTTGATGATGTTGATGTTGATGTGATGATGTTGATGATGTTGATGATGTTGATGTTGATGTTGATGTTGATGTTTGATGTTGATGTTGATGTTTGATGATGATGTTGATGATGTTGATGATGTTGATGTTGATGATTTGATGATGTTGATGATGTTGATGATGTTGATGATGTTGATGTTGATGTTGATGATGTGATGATGTTGATGATGATGATGTTGATGATGTTGATGATGTTGATGCTGATGATGTTGATGTTGATGATGTTGATGATGTTGATGTTGATGATGTTGATGTTGATGTTGATGATGTTGATGTTGATGTTGATGATGTTGATTGATGTTGATGATGTTGATGATGATGTTGATGTTGATGATGTTGATGATGTTGATGTTGATGATGATGTGATGATGTTGATGATGTTGATGATGATGTTGATGATGATGTTGATGATGTTGATGTTGATGATGTTGATGATGTTGATGATGTTGATGTTGATGTTGATGATGTTGATGATGTTGATGATGTTGATGATGTTGATGATGATGTTGATGTTGATGATGTTGATGATGTTGATGTTGATGTTGATGTTGATGTTGATGATGTTGATGATGCTGATGATGTTGATGATGTTGATGTCCTCCGGGTTCTTTAAACTCGCTCAGTGTCATTTTGCACGAGGTTTGTTTTGTTTGACGGAGGCGTACAGGACGTTTGGGTCACACTCTGGAGAAAAGGCCCTCACGGAGCTGTAGGTCACGTCGTCGTTTCTGCTCTCGCGACTCTGAAACAAAAACAAAAGCTGAGCCCGCGCCGCCTCCTCAGACACCAGGTCGTGGGTTAGATTCTCCTCCAGCCTCACCTCACGTCTCTTCTTTTTCTTCACGTTATTGAAATCAGCGGTGACATAAGTGACGGCGTCTTCAGGTTTTTGCTACAAGAGGAAAAAATGAAGAAACATCCAGATCAGTTTGAGACGCTCTGAAAACCAGAAAAATACCAAATGGATTTTAACACATTTTCAGGGTCCGTTTACGACTCGTTCGTTCGAAAATATTTTTTTCGATTTAGTGTCAAACAAAAAACAGATTTCGACCTTTATTTCCAATCCGTGTGTCATTCGTTCAGTCGATTTTCAAAATAAAACCAAAAATAAGAAAAGGAAAAAACTATTTAAAACAATTTTCTTCATTTGTTTGTCTCCAAAACCAAAATGAAAAAAAAAAAAAAAAAACAGATAAAGATTCAATTCTTCAGTTTTCGGTTTTGTGTTTAAATGAAAAATGGGGGAAAAAATGGATAATGGACTCAACCAGGACTAAACCAGTTTCAGTCCTGGTCTGGTCCTGGTGTCAGTTCTGGTCTGGTTCTGGTCTGGTTCTTGTCTGGTCCCGGACCTGGTTCAGTCCTGGTTCAGTCCGTTATCCATTTTTTCCCCCATTTTTCATTTAAACACCAAATCAAAAACTGAAAAAACGAATCATTATCTGTTTTTTCATTTTGGTTTTGGAGACAAATGCAAGAGGATTTTCGAGCTCTGAAGCCTCCGAGTCTCGTCAGTGGAGGGAAAGTGAGGTTAGAGAGTTTATTCATATTTGAGGGGATCGCTGTGTTCAGGATAAGTTGGAGGCGTCTTATCAGAACCGGGCGGTTTCTGAAATGATCTGATGAAAAGAAATGTCCGAGCGCAACTACAGACGGTCCTGACTCCAACGTCAACGAAAAAATAAAGAGCCAACGAGAAAATATAAGGAGGATAAAGACTCAAACAAAGGAAGCGGCCGTGGACGTGTGACCTGGACATTTTCCCAACAACTGGACCGGATTTTTATGAGACGAGCCCAGAGTTTAGGCGACTTTGCTGCGTGTGACGTCGGGCGGGACACTCACCGAGCTGCAGGTCTCTGGGTTCCTCACGGCGCTGTAGGTCACGTCCTCGTCCTCGACCCTGAACTGCAACGACAAAAAAAACACCAGAATCACTCCACGTTTCTGGAACAATCCACCTTTTTCTATTGAGCCTGATGAAACTCACGCGAGGGTTCGAGTCCTTCTGTTTGAACTGGACTGAGGCGTAAGCCACGTCAGGGTCACGGACGATCTGCAGGAGAAAAGACAAAGGTCAGGGTCAGTCTGCAGGAGAAAGAGACAAAGGTCAGGGTCAGTCTGCAGGAGAAAGAGAAAAGGTCAGGGTCAGTCTGCAGGAGAAAGACAAAGGTCAGGGTCAGTCTGCAGGAGAAGAGACAAAGGTCAGGGTCAGTCTGCAGGAGAAAGAGACAAAGGACAAAGGTCAGGGTCAGTCTGCAGGAGAAAAGACAAAGGTCAGGGTCAGTCTGCAGGAGAAAAGACAAAGGACAAAGGTCAGGGTCAGTCTGCAGGAGAAAAGACAAAGGACAAAGGTCAGGGTCAGTCTGCAGGAGAAGAGACAAAGGTCAGGGTCAGTCTGCAGGAGAAGAGACAAAGGTCAGGGTCAGTCTGCAGGAGAAAAGACAAAGACAAAGGTCAGGGTCAGTCTGCAGGAGAAGAGACAAAGGTCAGGGTCAGTCTGCAGGAGAAGAGACAAAGGTCAGGGTCAGTCTGCAGGAGAAAGGACAAAGGTCAGGGTCAGTCTGCAGGAGAAAAGACAAAGGTCAGGGTCAGTCTGCAGGAGAAAAGACAAAGGACAAAGGTCAGGGTCAGTCTGCAGGAGAAAGGACAAAGGTCAGGGTCAGTCTGCAGGAGAAGAGACAAAGGACAAAGGTCAGGGTCAGTCTGCAGGAGAAGAGACAAAGGACAAAGGTCAGGGTCAGTCTGCAGGAGAAAAGACAAAGGACAAAAGTCAGGGTCAGTCTGCAGGAGAAAAGACAAAGGTCAGGGTCAGTCTGCAAAAGAAAAGACAAAGGACAAAGGTCAGGGTCAGTCTGCAGAGAAAAGACAAAGGACAAAGGTCAGGGTCAGTCTGCAGGAGAAAAGACAAAGGTCAGGTCAGTCTGCAAAAGAAAGACAAAGGACAAAGGTCAGGGTCAGTCTGCAGGAGAAGAGACAAAGGACAAAGGTCAGGGTCAGTCTGCAGGAGAAAGGACAAAGGTCAGGGTCAGTCTGCAGGAGAAAAGACAAAGGTCAGGGTCAGTCTGCAGGAGAAGAGACAAAGGACAAAGGTCAGGGTCAGTCTGCAGGAGAAGAGACAAAGGACAAAGGTCAGGGTCAGTCTGCAGGAGAAGAGAAAGGTGCGTCCGTCGTCTTTTCCGACATCCCTTTATTGTGTAATATCTGAATTTCAGTTTTATCTGCAAATCTGCTTTTTGAGGAGACCAAACTCTTGCAGTTTCTGTTTCTCTAAAATGACTCTGTTCTGTCCAAAACAAGTTTTTCCCCTAAACTGAGCGACCCCCCCCGGGCTCCAAGAACACATCTGGACTGTTTAGGTTTTTGCTCTGTTAAAGTAAAATGTTTAAGTTTAGTGGGACTGCCCATATCCCAAAGAGGCTTTAAATAAGAGAAGGTTTGTTGTGTCCTGGGTTAGGGTTGGGCTTCCAAGTCCGTGAGTGAAGAACCCAGTGGACGTCTGTCAATGGCTACTGAACTCTGTGCTAAAAAATGGAAGTGTACACTGCAGAGTATCGTGTTGGATCATGTCATCACATCTCCACACCCGCGGGGCAACTCAAGGAGACTCAAAGGAAATAGGACAATTACGACGTGTCTCCATTTACACCTGCCGGTTTTCTGATATTGTTAGTATCGTTATTCCGACACGTCTCTTGTTTTTGATAGTTGTGACTAAGAAATCCTCCCGAGTTTACAGAGAACATTTTGTATGTGGAGCGACAACAAAACAAAACCCCGATCCCTCGTTCAACCTCGGTTATGAATTTAAAAAATCAACGCCAAAGTGAAAGTCTCCAACTGTTCACCAAGAAACACCTTCCACTGCAAAGACCAAGACGTGATGTTTGTGTAAAACCACAAGAACAAGAAAGTGCAGCTCAGTCTGTTTGTCTTCTGCTCCTCTACATTAACAAACAGGATTTTGTTTTGTCGTGGCTCCACAGACAAAATGTTCTCTGTAAACTCAGGATGATTTCTTAGACAAATGTTTCCTTTTTGGTTCTTCCTGTGGATCAATCCTGCCCATCACCTTCACCTTTCACTATTTTTCAATTCCGTTGGGAAGAGAAACAGTTTGAACAGAGGTTTGAGTCACACACATCTGATTCACTTTTGCATTTATGAAGTTCACAAACACATTTCTCGAGTCGTTTTCCGCTCACACAATTACGATGTCTGAATCCCAAAACTAAAATATGACAATATCAGAACCAGAAACAAAAGTGAAATGGTTCAAAAGACTTGAAAAGATCGACTTTGACAACAGACACGTCCCACTGGGAAAACAAACATGGAGGTTTGATCATCACTTTTTCAGTTTGGATTGTGTGATGACCTGAAGTCTGAGATTCTTGATGCATGTTTAAGTGTTGTACTTCATAAAAAACTCTCACATTAACATTATTCATGTTGGAAAAGAGGAATGTTTGAACAATAATAAAGTGTCACTGTGGAAAGTCCCTGTGCTCGATGTTCACCACAGTTTTACAAAAGTCAAGTCACAGTTTAAGAAGAAAAATAAATAAAAATAAAACAGTCAAATAGAGGAAGTCACGCTGAGTTTAAAACAGGATCCCACAGTTTATGTCATCACAGGAAATCCAGAATCTAAAACACTCACATACTTTACTTTTCTGACATTTAAACCTTCATTTCTAAAGAAAACTTTTCTTTTATTCTGCGTCACACCAAGAACTTCAACGTCTGGAGTCAAATCTGAAATCTAAACATGTTCAACTCTGACAAAACCAAGAAAAGGCAGAAGGTTTTAAAACTGAGGTTTGATTTGTTTTTTTCTTAAATGCTGCAGTTTTGTTTTTAAAAAGATTTTCAGATCAAAGGTCAAAGACACGACTCACTGCACCTGTCACATGCACCTGTCACATGCACCTGTCACACGCACCTGTCACACTGTCACATGCACCTGTCACACACGCACCTGTCACATGCACCTGTTCATGCACCTGTCACATGCACCTGTCACACCTGTCACATGCACCTGTCACACGCACCTGTCACATGCACCTGTCACATACACCTGTCACATGCATCTGTCACATGCACCTGTCACACGCACCTGTCACATGCACCTGTCACACACTGCACCTGTCACATGCATCTGTCACATGCATCTGTCACACGCACCTGTCACACGCACCTGTCACACTGCACCTGTCACACGCACTGTCACATGCACCTGTCACACATGCACCTGTCACATATATCTGTCACACATGTCACATGCACCTGCCAAACGCACCTGTCACATGCACCTGTCACATACATCTGTCACATGCACCTGTCACATGCACCTGTCACATATATCTGTCACATGCACCTGTCACATGCACCTGCCAACACCTTGCACCTGTCACATGCACCTGTCACATGCACCTGTCACACTGTCACATGCACCTGTCACATGCACCTGCACCTGTCACACATGCACCTGTCACACATGCACACATGTCACATGCACCTGTCACATGCACCTGCCACGTGCACTTGTCACACGCACCTGTCACATGCACCTGTCACATGCACCTGTCACATACACCTGTCACATGCACCTGTCACATGCACCTGTCAAACGCACCTGTCACATGCACCTGTCACATGCACCTGTCAAACGCACCTGTCACATTCAATAAAAATGTGATCTGTTTTACTCACAGTGTCTCCGTCTGTGACTCCGCCTCCTGAAAAACAAAAACACCAGGTCCAGTTACAGGTCGGATCTGTGGAGAGGCGAGCTCCACTCACAGTAAGAAGCAGCAAGATATTTTGGAAATATTTTTCAAAACAAATCTGACACCAATATTAAAGCATTGTAATGTCCGATAATCAGGAAGTTTGTGTTAGCATGCTAGTTGTGGTTAACATGACTGTGACAATAATCAGGACCCAAACTCTAACTAACTGCAAACTGAGTTTTAATGACTCTGTGTTGCTCGAGGTCAGGGGTCAGCTGCCTGCGGCTCCAGAGCCACATGTGGCTCTTTCATCTTTCTGTTGTGGCTCCTGTGACTTTGGAAAAGAAATAATGAGAATTTAATCACGATGTGTTTTTATTTGAATTAGTTTGATTTTAAATGTAATTCTACATTTGTAGATGATGTTAAACTTTCATCCATTCATCCTGTGGGACCTGAGGTCTTCAAAGTCCAGTCCAGAGACATCGTCCCTCCAGGAGGACAACATCAGAACAGACGTCCTCCCCTCAGACGCTCCTCTCCACGTGGAGGAGCAGCGGCTCTACTCCGAGCTCCCTCACTCTGTCTCTAAGGGAGACGCCCGGACGCCCTGCGGAGGAAACTCATCTGTGTCTCTTGTATCGTGGATCTGGTCCTTCGGGTCATGACCAGAGGTGAGGAACATGATGATAAATCCAGAGCTTTGTCTTTGGGCTCAGCTCTCAAGTGGAAGAGTTCAAGTATAATTCTAATCTTGTAATATTAAACTAAAACATTTTAAATATTTTTGTCGCTCAAACTCTGCGTCAGATCCGTCGATGTGCGACAGCGACACAGATCTGCAGCTGGACTCACCGACTCCTGCAGCAGCAACAACTTTTACTCAACTTTTACTCCTGGTACATGAATGATCCAAGATGATCCAAGAACTTTGCACATTTATACACTTTGTGAAGTGAAATAGTCTTTTTTTAATCCAGGTTGAAGACTGACTGCAGCACACAAGTGTGACGGACACAGAAGCAGATGTGGTTTTGGTTCACTGCAGGTGGAGAATTTAAGTTTGGATTTTTATTTCCTACGAAGAGAAAACAAATAGTCACTGAGTGTTTCATTTGAATAAAGCCTCAACCGTTTTCTTATTCGGAGTTTGAAATTTTTTTGTAACGTGCAGAAATAAAATTCTGTGTTCTCTGTAACATTTTGGTTGATTTCATAATGAAACACTCGAGTCTTTTACACGGAGCCACAGGGAAATAAACCACCTGCAGTTTTCTCCTCGTTTTAGACTCAAAAGGTTTTGTGGTGTTTTTCTTTTCTGTCTTTAAGGTTTCTGACCCCTGATCTAGAGCGACCAGCGTCCCCTTTGACCCCGGACAGTCCCAGTTTTGACCTCGTGTCCTCTGTCCCCGCTCATTTATCCAGTTTTATACCAGAAACGTCTCTGTTTTTGACCCATGTGATCCCACCAACAGTAAAAAGGACGTTTGTTTGGCCAAAACACAGAAAAACACTCTTGAAAACGACCATAAGCTTCTTCTTCCGTCGTGATTTTGTGCTTTTCCTGCGTTTGTCTCACCTGAGAGTTTCCTCCACAGAACGAGAGCCACACAGATGAGCAGAAGAGCCACACACACGACCACGGGGACGACGACCGACACCAGCACTGCACAGGAACCAAAAACTAGGGATTATTTTAAAGATCTGAGCAAACAACGCTTGAGAATCTGCAGTGTTTAGTACAGCGAGTGAAGGGTGAAGGAGAGTTAGTCTGGTCCTGGACTTTCACTTGTGTTGAAATATCACTGGAAAAAGTTGGAGTAGCAGTAGCAGAAGTAGGAGAAGTACCAGGTCTTGAGGTTGTGGGAGGTTCAGTAGTTTTCTCATCTAAGAAGAAATAAAAGAAATAAAACACTGAAATTACTGACGTGAGCGAGACGTGAGGAGGACAGAAAATATGTCTGTAATAATAAAATAACATTAGTGTTCAGAAACGCCGTGGGATTTTTAAAAAGCAGCTGTTTTGGATTTTGTTTGGCTCTCAGACTCAGGACGACCAGATTTTCAAAATAAAAAACTGGGATGAAAACTGTGAAACGATTTGTGCAGAATGAAGGAAAACTGTTCTGCACTCACTCAGGTTCAGTTCAGGTTCAGGTTCAGGTTCAGGTTCAGGTGGATCCGTGCACCGTGTGGACGGAAACAGACACACGAGACCAAACAAACTCACCTTTTGACTTTGAAACTACGACTCAAAAATCTGGAGTCACAGTCCAGACGGTTTGTGGACTGGACTCTACAGTCTGGGAATTCTGGTCGTTGTGAAAAAAATCTCTGCAAAGTGAATTAGAGTCAATGGAGCCAAATCACACTCGTGTTCACTTCCTGTTTTAAACGTGGCGACTAAAGGGCTGAACATGTCCACACCTCCACACCTCCTCCACACCTCCTCCACACCTCCTCCTCCACACCTCCTCCTCCTCCACACCTCCACACCTCCTCCACACCTCCTCCACACCTCCTCCACACCTCCTCCACACCTCCTCCACACCTCCTCCTCCACACCTCCTCCACACCTCCTCCACACCTCCACACCTCCACACCTCCACACCTCTCCACACCTCCTCCACCACACCTCCACACCTCCACACCTCCACACCTCCACACCTCCACACCTCCTCACCTCCACACCTCCACACCTCCTCCACACCTCCTCCACACCTCCACACCTCCTCCACACCTCCACACCTCCACACCTCCTCCACACCTCCACACCTCCTCCACACCTCCACACCTCCTCCACACCTCCACACCTCCTCCACACCTCCACACCTCCACACCTCCTCCTCACCTCTCACACCTCCTCCACACCTCCCACACCTCCACACCTCCTCCACACCTCCTCCACACCTCCTCCACACCTCCACACCTCCTCCACACAACCTCCACCACACCTCCTCCACACCTCCTCCACACCTCCACACCTCCACACCTCCTCCACACCTCCACACCTCCTCCTCCACACCTCCACACCTCCTCCCACACCTCCCCACACCTCCCTCCAACACCTCCTCCACACCTCCACACCTCCACACCTCCACACCTCCACACCTCCACACCTCCACACCTCCACACCTCCTCCACACCTCCACACCTCCTCCACACCTCCTCCACACCTCCTCCACACCTCCTCCACACCCTCCACACCTCCTCACACCTCCACACCTCCTCCACACCTCCTCCACACCTCCTCCACACCTCCTCCACACCTCCCACCTCCTCCACACACCTCCACACCTCCTCACACCTCCTCCACACCTCCACACCTCCTCCACTCCTCCACACCTCCACACCTCACCTCCACACCTCCTCCACACCTCCACCTCCTCCACCTCCCTCACACCTCCACACCTCCACACCTCCTCCACACCTCCACACCTCCTCACACCTCACACCTCACACCTCCACACCTCCACACCTCCTCCTCCACACCTCCACACCTCCTCCACACCTCCACCTCCACACTCCTCCACACCTCCACACCTCCACACCTCCACACCTCCACACCTCCACACCTCCACACCCTCTCACACCTCCTCCACACCTCCACCTCCTCCACCTCCACCTCCTCACACCTCACACCCTCCACACCTCACACTCCTCCACACCTCCTCCTCACACTCCTCACTCCTCACACCTCCTCCACACCTCCTCCACGCCACCTCCTCCACACCTCCTCCACACCTCCTCCACACCTCCACCTCCACCTCCACACCTCCTCCACCTCCTCCACCTCCTCCACCTCCTCCACACCTCCACCTCCACACCTCCACACCTCCACACCTCCTCCACACCTCCACACCTCCACCACCTCCACCTCCTCCACCCTCCACACCTCCACACCTCCACACCTCCTCCACACACCTCCACACCTCCTCCACACCTCCACACCTCCTCCACACCTCCTCCACACCTCCACACCTCCTCCACACCTCCACACCTCCTCCACACCTCCTCCACACCACCTCACACCCTCCACACCTCCACACCTCCTCCACACCTCCTCCACACCTCCACACCTCCACACCTCCTCCACACCTCCTCCACACCTCCTCACACACCTCCACACTCCTCCACACCTCCTCCTCCACACCTCCACACCTCCCACACCTCCACACCTCCTCCACACCTCCTCCCACCTCCTCCCACCTCCACACCTCCTCCACACCTCCTCCACACCTCCTCCACACTCCACCTCCTCCCTCCACACCTCCACACACCTCCTCCACACCTCCTCCACAACCTCCACACCTCCTCCACACCTCCACACCTCCACAACCTCCTCCACACCTCCTCCACACCTCCACACCTCCACACCTCCTCCACACCTCCACACCTCTCCACACCTCCTCCACACCTCCTCCACACCTCCTCCACACACACCTCCACACCTCCTCCACACCCTCCACACCTCCACACCTCCACACCTCCCTCCACACCTCCACACCCTCCACACTCCTCCACACCTCCTCCACCTCCACCTCCTCCACACCTCCTCCACACCTCCACCCTCCACACCTCCTCCACCTCCACACCTCCACCTCACACTCCACACTCCTCCACACCTCCTCCACACCTCCACACCTCCTCCACACCTCCACCTCCTCACACCTCCACACCTCCTCCACCTCCTCCACACCACTCCACGACGTGTAAAGTCATGAAGTACAGACTCAACAAAATACAGACAAATAACAGGAACAAGATAAAACACATGAGGCTGTTAGACACGATAAGGAACTATAAAAGTCTCTTCTGCTCTAGTTCTCTCTCCTCTGGAGATGACCAGGCCCTGTCTGCACCTGTCTGCACCTGTCTGCACCTGTCAGTGTGACTCAGCGCCTGTCAGACTGGTGTCAGTGTGAATGTGCTGATCTGGGATCTGTTCTCACCTGGAGGTCGAGGGACGAAGGTGAAGATCTTGTGTCGGGTGATTCTGTTTAACTTGACATTTCAGAGTTTGATAAAACTCAGACGGAGGAGACGGATC
>NW_026571036.1:1551405-1600363 GCF_026225935.1 Boleophthalmus pectinirostris
ACTGGTGTAAAACATGTTTTAAAGTCAGACTTGGTGTTCTCCTGTCAGACTGAAAGAACAAACAGAATGAACATGAGTGTAGTGTGAACATGTGGAGAACATCTGTCCAGTCAGGGGCAGCAGTCGAGTCACACTCAGGTCCTCATCGTTCAAGTCACTTTGGACTGGTCTGAGTCGAGTCTTTAGGTCCCTCAGTCGAGTCTTTAGGTCCCTCAGTCGAGTCTTTAGGTCCCTCAGTCGAGTCTTTAGGTCCCTCAGTCGAGTCTTTAGGTCCCTCAGTCGAGTCTTTAGGTCCCTCAGTCGAGTCTTTAGGTCCCTCAGTCTGAGTGTGGAGTACCTTTGAGTGTCCAGGTTCTCCTGAGCAGGATCCTGGCTCAGATCTGGAGAAGGTCCAAACAGAGACTCCTGATCTCCACTAAAAACACAGATTTGAGATTTTCAGTCCAGGGTCCAGTGAGGAGCCACGGCTCCAAGTCTCATCCCATTTTCTTCAAGGATGAACATTCAGCCAATCAGAGGCGAGAATGGACAGGACCTTCATCTTTTTGTCTCACTAATATAAGACGAGTCTCTGCTGAGACTCACATGAGCAAAGGACGATGTAAAAACATCCTCCTCAGAGTCTGCAAATCTGATCTTTACTCAAAATCAATCACCTCGTTCCCACGCACTGTCAGAAGAGTTCTGATGGTTTCCAAAGATCCAGCTGAGTTATGGATACTCCTGATTTAGTCTTTGTTTTGTCCTGGTTCAGTCCTGGTTTAGTCCAGGTTTAGTCCTGTTTAAGTCCTGGTTCAGTCCTGGTTTAGTCCTGGTTTAGTCCTAGAATCACTGTTGGTAAAGTTGAGTGGCTCATTGATCATAAAGTCTCCATAACTACAACAGTTTTATCAGGAGGTTCATGTTGGTGCAGAGGAGCTCACAGAGGGAAGGTCCTGGGAACACTAACATGCTTTGTCTGTATCAAAAAGTCTTCACACTTTATGCTCTAAAAGGATCATTTTAAATATTATTTTTGTTTTAAGCTCTGAGACAGACTCCAGACCTGAGCCAGCCCCCAGAGGAATGTCAGTCAAGAGCGACTCCTCCATGGACAGGCCCATTTTATTCAATAAAGAGTCGCCCTCGACCAATCAGAGGTGAGAACAAACCACAGAGCTACAATAAGGCAAATAATTATAACTATACAGAAAATAACACCAGTGATAATAAAGATCTGGTCCCTTTTCTGGCAGCTCAAACAAAAGAACAGGAGTGTGTGAGTTTAACTGATATTACAGACTGGAATTTAAGAGTTCTAAGTTGAAGCAGGACTCACGTGGCCTTTGTGAGTTTGACTTTGACTAGAAGTAAAGTTTTGGGGCCCCACTCAACAAATGTTGAGAAATATTATCAATCCAATAGAATCAATGATCTAAGTGAATGTATTAATAATCAATTAAACTGTTGTTCTGAAGGGTTTGTAAATTCTCGTCCTTAATCAGTGACTCACATCTGTAAATAACATCACTATTCACCAAAGCAAACTGTGTTTTTTTTATTGACCAAGTTAAACTGAAGCATTTAAATATGAAATATGTAAATGAGTGTAGACTCGTCTAGGCTGGAGTCTAAAGATCTGAGATTAGGTACAACTTTAAGAGTTCTAATCGATCGAAATGTGTTTAAACTGATCAGTGAATCATTGTGTGAAGCATGTGCATACGACCAGGAGAGAGGAGATGTTCGTCTGAACAATCAAACGAGTAATTTGGATAAAACACATCAAAAGACGGGCACAGATTTAGAAGAGAGAACTTGCAGTTTTCACTTGTCGGGCTTTGTCTCTCTGGAATGTTTTTGTCCAGAGGAAAAGATAAGGATCTGCTCTGTGTCTGACTCAAAGACTGAGCTCCTCCTGGAGCTGCACAGAAGTGAACAGACTGGAGTCTCCTCCACGATAACAGAGTCTATGTCTTTTTATGACCACACACCTACATTTTAATGGGAAAGGTTAAACCAATGAGGTGCAGTCTTGGCTAAAGTTGAGTGATGATGAGGAGCATGTTTAGTGAAATTCCTCACATTTGTGTTATGAACCAAGAGTTTTACACAAATAAAAGATCGTCACATGACATTTACAGATGAATATTCAGAAAACACTGACAATATTCACAGCCTGATCAGGTCACACTGTTCCTCTTCTTTCTCTGGAGAAAGTCTTTTAGCTGAGCTTGTTTGATCCTGATCCTGATTTAGTCCTGGTTTAGATCTGGTTTAGTCCTGGTTTAGTCCTGGTTCAGTCCTGGTTTAGTCCTGGTTTAGTCCTAGAATCACTGTTGGTAAAGTTGAGTGGCTCATTGATCATAAAGTCTCCATAACTACAACAGTTTTATCAGGAGGTTCATGTTGGTGCAGAGGAGCTCACAGAGGGAAGGTCCTGGGAACACTAACATGCTTTGTCTGTATCAAAAAGTCTTCACACTTTATGCTCTAAAAGGATCATTTTAAATATTATTTTTGTTTTAAGCTCTGAGACAGACTCCAGACCTGAGCCAGCCCCCAGAGGAATGTCAGTCAAGAGCGACTCCTCCATGGACAGGCCCATTTTCTTCAGTAAAGAGTCGCCCTCGACCAATCAGAGGTGAGAACAAACCACAGAGCAACAATAAGGCAAATAATTATAACTATACAGAAAATAACAACAATCAAACAAAAGAACAGGAATAAGTGAATAATTCAGGCAAATATGAACTAAAATGCACTCACGTGTATAAAATATATGTCTTAATAAAGTAATAAAATTTATATTATAATTAATAATGTAAAAAATGTAAGTTAATGAGAATGTGAACTGTAAATGAAATGAAATAAAAATACTAACACTTGAGTCGGGGCAGAGGTGTCCACCACACTCAGGGACAAATCATTTTTGAGCTTTGGAGATTTAGATTTTACTGAAGAAAAAAACTTTTAAATGTTATTTTTGTTTGTTTTAAGCTCTGAGACAGACTCCAGACCTGAGCCAGCCCCCAGAGGAATGTCAGTCAAGAGCGACTTCTCCATGGAGCTGCCCATTTTCTTCAGTAAAGAGCCGCCCTCGGCCAATCAGAGGTGAGAACAAACCATGAAGTAACAATAAGACAAATAATTATAACTATACAGAAAATAACACCAGTGATAATAAAGATCTGGTCCCTTTTCTGGCAGCTCAAACAAAAGAACAGGAGTGTGTGAGTTTAACTGATATTACAGACTGGAATTTAAGAGTTCTAAGTTGAAGCAGGACTCACGTGGCCTTTGTGAGTTTGACTTTGACTAGAAGTAAAGTTTTGGGGCCCCACTCAACAAATGTTGAGAAATATTATCAATCCAATAGAATCAATGATCTAAGTGAATGTATTAATAATCAATTAAACTGTTGTTCTGAAGGTTTGTAAATTCTTGTCCTTATCAGTGACTCACATCTGTAAATAACATCACTATTCACCAAAGCAAACTGTGGTTTATTTATTGACCAAGTTAAACTGAAGCATTTAAATATGAAATATGTAAATGAGTGTAGACTCGTCTAGGCTGGAGTCTAAAGATCTGAGATTAGGTACAACTTTAAGAGTTCTAATCGATCGAAATGTGTTTAAACTGATCAGTGAATCATTGTGTGAAGCATGTGCATACGACCAGGAGAGAGGAGATGTTCGTCTGAACAATCAAACGAGTAATTTGGATAAAACACATCAAAAGACGGGCACAGATTTAGAAGAGAGAACTTGAAGTTTTCACTTGTCGGGCTTTGTCTCTCTGGAATGTTTTTGTCCAGAGGAAAAGATAAGGATCTGCTCTGTGTCTGACTCAAAGACTGAGCTCCTCCTGGAGCTGCACAGAAGTGAACAGACTGGAGTCTCCTCCACGATAACAGAGTCTATGTCTTTTTATGACCACACACCTACATTTTAATGGGAAAGGTTAAACCAATGAGGTGCAGTCTTGGCTAAAGTTGAGTGATGATGAGGAGCATGTTTAGTGAAATTCCTCACATTTGTGTTATGAACCATTAAGAGTTTTAGACAAATAAAAGATCGTCACATGACATTTACAGATGAATATTCAGAAAACACTGACAATATTCACAGCCTGATCAGGTCACACTGTTCCTCTTCTTTCTCTGGAGAAAGTCTTTTAGCTGAGCTTGTTTGATCCTGATCCTGATTTAGTCCTGGTTTAGATCTCGTTTAGTCCAGGTTTAGTCCTGGTTTAGTCCAGGTTTAGTCCTGGTTTAGTCCTGGTTCAGTCCTGGTTTAGATCTCGTTTAGTCCTGGTTCAGTCCTGGTTTAGTCCTGGTTTAGTCCTAGAATCACTGCTGGTAAAGTTGAGTGGATCATTGATCATAAAGTCTCCATAACTACAACAGTTTTATCAGGAGGTTCATGTTGGTGCAGAGGAGCTCACAGAGGGAAGGTCCTGGGAACACTAACATGTTTTGTCTGTATCAAAAAGTCTTCACACTTTATGCTCTAAAAGGATCATTTTAAATATTATTTTTGTTTTAAGCTCTGAGACAGACTCCAGACCTGAGCCAGCCCCCAGAGGAATGTCAGTCAAGAGCGACTCCTCCATGGAACAAGGCATTTTATTCAAAAGAGAAACGCCCTCGGCCAATCAGAGGTGAGAACAGACCACAGACATTATTTTTAATCAATTAAATTTTGTATTTGTGAATGTAAAAGCCTCAGCTTAAACAACAGACTTGTTTAGATTTTAACCTTGTAAGACACATGGAATAGTTTTGTTTCATGAGGTTTTCTGACCTGAAGGCTTCACTGGACAGGACAGTTAGTGTGAAGTGGGGACAGATTCTGCTCCTAGTCCACGTCCAACTTCTGTTAAAACTGATCCTGAGGTGTTCCCAGTCCAGAGACATGGTCCCTCCAGTGTGTCCTGGGTCTTCTCCTCCTGCTGGGACATGAACACCTCCTGAGGGACACGTCCAGGAGACATCAGAACAGACGTCCTCCCCTCAGACGCTCCTCTCCACGTGGAGGAGCAGCGGCTCTACTCCGAGCTCCTCACTCTGTCTTTAAGGGAGACGCCCGGCCGCCCTGTGGAGGAAACTCATTTGTGTCTCTTGTATCGTGGATCTGGTTCTTCGGGTCATGACCAGAGGTGAGGGGAGGAACAGAGACTGACGCTAAATCCAGACTCAGCTCCTCTTCACCACAACGACCGATACAGAGACCACATCACTGCCCACGCTGCACCTGTCCACCTGTCAATCTGCCCACGCTGCACCTGTCCACCTGTCAATCTGCCCACGCTGCACCTGTCCACCTGTCAATCTGCCCACGCTGCACCTGTCCACCTGTCAATCTGCCCACGCTGCACCTGTCCACCTGTCAATCTGCCCACGCTGCACCTGTCCACCTGTCAATCTCTCGCTCCATCCTCCCGTCACTCGAGAACAAAACCCCGACAGACTTGAACTCCTCCACTTGAGGCAGAGACTCTCCACTCGCCCGGAGACGACAAGACGCCTTTTTCCAGACGAGAACCACGACCTCAGTCCTCAGTCTGCTTCTCTCAGACCATCCACAGAGACACCAGCCTCACCTGTTCTTATATTTACCCCAAATAATTAAGGTGAAATCTGACTATCCTGTGCAGAGCTTGTCCCCACTTACAATGAGAGTTTATCAGACGGCTGAAGCCAAAACTACAGAGCCTCAGCTTCACAAAGAGTCCAGTCATGTGTTTCTGCTCCAACGGGTTCAGAAACAGATTTGATTTTAATTGAGGGTTATTTTAGTCTAATGTTTTTGGACAAATAGGCTGGAATGGTAAGGTTTTTTTGTTTTGTTTTTTGTCTAGGGACAAACCTCGCACCTCTGTGGCAGCTAGAAATTCTGCGATGGAAACCATTCCAGAAGGAGATTCTACTTATAAGAGGTACAAAAACTGTAACATTAATTTAATTGGAAACCTTGTTTAATTTAAGAGATTCTAGAGAGAAATAAAACTGTCCTTTTCTTCTCTGCAGTTCGATAGAGACTGACAATGGATTTGTTTTTAAGGTGAGAGTTTAAATCTGTCAAACTCTCTGACACTAGGCGACACATTTTGTTCCAAAATACCTTGATAGCTTTGAGATTTCGTTGTACCTTGAACAGATTCAAGACGCCCTCTGTCAGATGCAGCAAAACAGCCCCAGAACAAAACCAAGCCTCCTCCGTGCTTCGCAGTAGGGACAGTGTTCTTTTCTTGGTCTGCTTCATTTTTGCGTCTGTGAGCATAGAGCTGATGTGTCTTGCCAAAGAGCTTCAGTTTTGTCTCATCTGTCCAAAGAACATTCTCCCAGAAGCTTTGTGGCTTGTCAATCTGCATCGTGACAAATTCCAGTCTCACTTTTTTATGATTTGGCTCTCAGCAGTGGTGTCCTCACATGAAGTTCACATTGACTCACACTGTGATGGATGGTGTGATCTGACACTGATGTATTTTGCTCTTCAAGTTCACATTTAATTTGTTTGGAGGTTGTTCTGGGCTCTTTGGTTCCATTCGTATGATCCGTCTCTTCAGTTCATCATCAGTTTTCCTCTTGCGGTCGCATCCAGGGAGGTTGGCTTCAGTCTTGTGAACCTTAAACTTCTGAAGAACATGTGTAACTGTAATCACAGGAACATAAATAAATAAAAAATGGAAACTCAGTCCTTCAATACTACTTTTTGTTATGAATCAACTGAAACTCTACCAAAGCTGTACTTGAACTCAATCTGATTTTTACTCTTATTTTACAGAAACTGGAGGAGCGCATTTTAAGTTTTGTGCAAGTTGAGCTGAGTAAGTTACAGGAAGTTCTAACGGCAGAGGAACCTTTGGCACTGGAGGAGGACGACGAGGCAGGAATTAAAGAGGCCTTTCTGAAGATCGCCCTGAACTTCCTGAAGAGTTTGAAGCAGCACAAAATGGCCGAGCGTCTGGACAACAGTGAGAAGCTTCAGTCTGAGGTCTCGTTATGCTTCTGCCAGTGTGTGGTTTCTTATTTTCATGTCTGTTCCAGGACAATGTGCTTCCAAATGTCAAAGTGAACTGAAGTGTGATCTGCAGCGGAGGTTCAGCCGTGTGTTTGAGGGCGTGGCTAAAGCAGGAGACTCCGCCCCCCTGAACCAGATCTACACAGAGCCCTACATCACAGAGGGCGGAGCCTCAGAGGTCAACCAGGAACATGAGGTCAGACTCGTGGAGACGGCGTCCAGGAGACCGTCCACTCTAGAGACCGTCACATATGAAAACATCTTTAAATCACAATCACCACAGCCAATCAGATTTGTGCTGACGAAGGGTGTGGCTGGTGTGGGGAAAACAGTGCTGACTCAGAAGTTCAGTCTGGACTGGGCTGAAGGCCGGGCCCACCAGGACCTGCAGCTTGTGTTCCCGTTCACTTTCAGAGAGCTCAATGTGCTCAGAGGCACACGGTTTAGTCTGGTGGGTCTGCTGCATCACTTCTTCAGTCCATCCAAAGTTCTCCGCAGCCTCCAACGGCTCCAGGTGCTCTTCATCTTTGACGGTCTGGACGAGTGCAGACTTCCTCTGAACTTCAGTCAAACCCGGGTCCTGAGCGACCCCACAGAGTCCGCCTCAGTGCACGTGGTGCTGGTGAACCTCATCAGGGGGAACCTGCTTCCCTCTGCTCGCGTCTGGATAACCACACGACCCGCCGCGGCCAATCAGATCCCTGCTGAGTGCGTCTCCATGGTGACAGAGGTGCGCGGGTTCACCGACCTGCAGAAGGAGCAGTACTTCAGGAAGAGATTCAGAGACGAAGCCGACACAATCATCTCCCACATCAAGAGCATCCGCAGCCTTTACATCATGTGCCACATGCCGATCTTCTGCTGGATCCTCTCCACAGTTCTACAGAAGCTTCTGGAACAAACAGAGAGATCAGAGCTGCCCTGGACTCTCACACAGATGTACATCCACTTCCTGGTGGTGCAGGCCAAAGTCCAGAACATCAAGTATCAACAGGGATCAGGGGTGGACCTTCACTGGACTCCAGAGACCAGGGAGATGGTTCGGTCTCTTGGAAAAGTGGCCTTTGAGCAGCTGCAGAAAGGAAACCTGATCTTCTACGAGAGTGACCTGAGCGAGTGTGGGCTGGACGCTGCAGCGGCCTCAGTGTACTCCGGAGTGTTCACACAGGTCTTTAGAGAGGAGCCAGGCCTGTACCATGACAAGGTCTACAGCTTCATCCATCTGAGTGTGCAGGAGTTTCTGGCTGCTCTTCACGTGCATCAGACCTTCTTCAGCTCTGGAGTGAACCTGCTACAGAAGAGACGGCTTTCTCTGTATCTAGGCATAGGAAGAACAAATACTGAAGCAGCCTTCTACCGCTCTGCTGTGGACCAGGCCTTACAGAGTCCAGATGGACACCTGGACCTGTTCCTGCGCTTCCTCCTGGGGCTGTCTCTGGAGGAGAACCAGAAGCTGCTGCGAGGTCTGACGACTCACAAAACAAGTTCACAAAACAACCAGATGACTATTGACTACATCAACCAGAAGCTGGATGAAGGCTTTTCTCCAGACAGGAGCCTAAACCTGCTCTCTACTGTCTGAATGAACTCAACGACCACAGTCTAGTGCAGCAGATACAGGAGGCCATGAGAACAGGACTTCTCTGTAGTAAAAGTATGTCCCCTGCTGATTGGTCGGCCCTGTCCTTCCTCCTACTGTCTTCAGACTCAGATCTGGAAGTGTTTGACTTGAGGAAATATTGTGCCTCAGAGGACGCTCTCCTGGGTCTGCTGCCGGTGGTCAGAGCCTCCACCAAAGCCCTGTGAGTCCAGACTGTATTTAAACTCTTGTGTGGAGGTTCTAGTCTCTAATGTTCCTCTCTCTCTCCTCAGTCTTTGTGGCTGTGGCCTGTCGCCTCGCAGCTGTGGTCCTCTGGCCTCAGTCCTCAGCTCCTCCAGCCTCTCACACATCTGGATCTCAGTGACAACGACCTCCAGGACTCAGGAGTGAAGCTGCTGTGTTCCAGACTGGAGCGTGCCCCCTGCAGACTGGAGACTCTCAGGTGACAATAACCCCTCCCTCTTGAGTCTGGAGGTGTTACACACTGTGTCTTATTCCTGTTCCTGTGTGCCTCAGTTTGTCTGGATGCCTGATCACAGAGGAGGGCTGTGCACATCTGGCCTCGGTTCTGAACTCAAACCCCTCAATTTTGAGAGAGATGGATTTGAGGTACAACCATCCAGGAGAGAGAGGGGCACAGCTCCTGCAGGCTCTGACCGAGGAGCCCCGCTGCAGCCTACGCACAGTCAGGTATGAACCAAATGGAAACAAGTGCTCTGATCTTCTCAGACGGCTGCCTCCATAGCTCTGCTCTGGAGAACAGTTCTGATTCTGCCTTTCTTTCTTCAGACTGGACCCCCGTGGACCACAGTGGTTAAAACCAGGTGTGAAGAAGTGTAAGTACCAAGAGGACTACAATATATCCCTGTTTATATAATGAGTACTACAGTACTTCAGTACTACAGTACTTTCATTATGATGTTTTACTGTTCTCTGTTCTGTTCACCAGACTTCGTTGGTCTCACGTGGGACTTGAACTCTGTCCACCCCAGACTGAGGTTCTCTGATAAGAAAACCGCAGTGATGTGTGTGTGTGACGATGAGCCTTACCCAGATCATCCCGACAGGTTCGACTGGTTCTATCAGCTGCTGTGTGTGCAGAGGAGCTGTGCAGGCGCAGCTACTTCCTGGTGCAGTGGAGCGGACGTGTTCATGTGGCTGTGACGTACAGAGGACTGCAGAGGAAAGGGAAGGGACCTTCCTCCGTTTTAGGAGGAAATGACCAGTCCTGGAGCCTCTTCTGCTCTGATGAAGGCTTCTCTGTTTGGCACAATAATCAGGAGACAGTCCTGCAGAAAGAACCCGACTGTCGGACTGTGGGGGTGTACGTGGACTCAGAGGCCGGGGTCCTGTCCTTCTACTGTGTGTCCGACACTCTGACCCTGCTCCACAGCTTCAGCACTGACTTCACTCAGCCGCTGGTCCCTGCCTTTGGTTTCATGTTCAACTCTCAGGGCTCATCAGTGATTCTGTGTCCACAACCAGACAACAACCACTATATATAACTTGGGACTAAAGAACTAAAGGACAAATACATGAGTACTTGATGTCTGAGGGGTGTAACGCTAAACATTTTTAGCAGAGTTCTTTATTTATGAGACTTTGCAACATTGTCAGTATTGTCACCTCCTTAAATGTCCTGCGATGTGTAAAATAGTTTAATTCACTTGTTCTATTAACAGTTGTAATACATGTAAATGATTAATAATAAAACTGCAGTGGAAACTTAATACAAACCAGAAGTAACATTGTAAATAACCTTTTTTGGCCTAATATTTGGACATTTGATTCATCAAAATCATTCATTTGTATTATCCAGACTTTAGTCAAACTTTGGGGGAATAATCCAAGTGTTTCCACAAACCTACTGTGTTCTGTTTATTATTTAATATATAAATAACTTCTCCCTAAACTTAATTAGACTAATTTAATTAGACATAAAAAAGAAGTGTCACACCACAGGATACAAAACGGAATTTGTGGTAAATAAAAGATAAATGTAACATGACATGTTGGTCAGAAACCCTAACCCAGTTATTGCAGTTACTTGAGCAGCCCAGTCGTCGTCTGGGAGGGACACTCCACCTCTGTCCTTTGGAGAACACAACACATTTTGATTTGAACATCTGAAGTGGGTTGGGTGGAAGTGTGATCCCCAAATACTTATTACGCTTAAATGATGTTGTGAAGTTGTGTTGGCCGTGTTCCTGATAGCATCATGGATTCAGACTTTGATTATTTTAAATCCAGAGATGGGCCATAATCATCTGGGCATTTCAGCAATGCCAGGATGGACACAAATTGGTCCTCCAAATACAACAGCACATTGTCCACAGATAGAGCAATTCTGAGCTGAGTTTCGCTCTCATCTCTTAAACCATGAATGTGGGGGTTTGGTCTCACTGCCTCTGCAAATGGCTCGATATGTGTCTCGGGTGTAGTCGGTCTACTCGGTCAAAGGCTTTCTCATCATCTAAACTGAGAAGCACTGATGTTTGTTTTCATGAAATGACAAGTGATCGTAGATTTAGAGTCCTCCTCATGCTGTTTGAACCATAACGACAACTGATAAAACCAGTCTGATCTGATCTCACCAGTCGTCTTATACACGTTTGTATTTTTTTGGCCTCAGTCCTAGTTAAGATTTTTAAATCAACATATATATATATATATATATATATATATATATAATAAAAGATTTATTGTTCTGTATCCTGTTCATAATGTGGGGTCTTTACCTTCTTTCTTTATCACTGTTATCAAAGCTTCTGACCACTAGTGGGCACTGGTGAGTTCATTAATCGTTTCCGTTTTATCTGGTTTGTCTTGAATTTCATATAAAGAAGTATAATAGCTGCAAAGGCCTCTGCTGTATCCTTTGGACGTCTTACTAGATCTTGTACTGCATGATAAGGGTGATCTCTTTTAAATCATTAAGTAAGTACAAGCTCCTCCATTGACTCCTGGATCATGATCACCTGTCATGCAGACCTTTGTATGTGCGACAGGGAGCACCCTGTCTGATACTGTGGGCAGTGAGGTAGGACCCCCCAAGGAACAGTCCTGTCTCCACTTCTGTTCTCCTCTGATTTCAGTACAGCTCCGAGTCCTGCACCTGCAGAAGTTTTCTGACTCTATAGTGACAGGGTGTATCAGAGATAAACAGGTGCTGGGACAGGTGCTGGGACAGGTGCTGGGACAGGTGCTGGAGGACAGGACACTGATTGTAAACTTTGTGGACTGCTCCCAGACAAACCATCTGCTCCTGAACGTCGATAAGACCAAGGACCTGATGAAGACTTGAGGAGGAAGAAGAAACCAGAGGAGCCGACACCATCGTCACCATCATCAGGACCATGAGGTGGAAACAGTGACTGATACAAGAACCTCAGCGTCCGGGTGAAAAACTGACTGGACTGGAGGGACGACTGTGATGCTGCGTTCAAGAAGAGCACGAGGAGACTCGACTTCCTGACAAAGCTCAGGTCTTTCACTGTGCAGAAGGTTCTGGAGATGTTCTCTCAGTCTGTGGAGTCTGGACTTGGCTCTGGTCTGTGGAGGAGCAGCTCCAGGAAAAGAAACATTAGACGGATCGACAAATTAACCCTAAAACTGCTCACGTGATCAACTGTGAGCTGGAGACATTTATCACAGTGAGAAACAGATAATACTCCCTACAACTGTACAACTCACCCTTATGGAACAGATAATACTCCCTACAACTGTACAACAACTCAGCCTTATGTGTGAAGAATCCCTCAGTTGTCCAGGTCAAATTTATGTCGATGAGAAAATTCAGTTTGTCAATACACTTGTTTACAGTTTCTGTTTGTTAGTTCGGCCTATTGACCTGTGCAGGGTGTGAGGTCGAATTAGCAGAACTCTCTAGAACAGGGGTCAGCAACCCGCGGCTCCGGAGCCGCATGCGGCTCTTTAGCACTTCCCTAGTGACTCCCTGGAGCTTTTTCAAAAATGAGTGAAAATGGAAAAGGAATGATTTTTTTGGTTGTTGTTTTAATCTGGTTTGTTTCGGGGTAAAACCCTCGTTCATCTGGTCATGGATCTGATCCATCATCTGTGTGTGAATGAAACACATGAAAAGTGTTTCAGCAGAACAAACAGATGAGCTGAAGCTGAAGCGGGGGGTGGTGTCCACCTCCACCTGAGAAGAACTTTCCCCGAAAAAACAAAAACAAACAAAAAAAAACACGTGTGTAGACGGACGCTCACAACAACATATAACGAACCAAACGGGATTCACGCTTCTGTCCGGACGCTGCTCCACCTCTGAACCAGCCGCGGTCGAGCACAGAGGACCAGAGCAGCCGGACCTGTGGTCCACAGAACATTCTCACTTTTCCCACACGGAACCAGTGCGCAGACGACTGCACTGAAGCACTCGGACCCAGTTCTTTGCGCTCTGGTCTTGCTCGTCCCCGTCTGGAACCAGGACATGGAGGACGAAGCCTCCGGACCATCTGACCAACACTGGACCCTCAGCCCCGTCTGGAGGAGCTGCTCCTGTGTGTTTCTGCTGCTGAGCTCAGAGCTTCTGCTTCGGGCTGATGTTGTGTACAAAGTTCTACATGCTGCTGTTTTCTGAGTCTCCTGCACGATCAGAAGAAATGCGACTGCTGCTCTGAATGTTTCCATCATCGTCGTCATAGCAACAGGTAAATGTCGGTCGCACTTTCAGCGCATCAGCTCCTAAAACTCTGTTTATCTCAGTTTACACGCAAACGTGAAACCGGAGTTTTCCAAAATCTCCACTCCAGCCGGAGTTTTTACAAAGACTCGTTTTCAGAGGTGAATTCTCTGTTTGCGTGTAAACGATGTAAACAAACGAAGGGAAATGTCTCCAAATTTTTTTTTAAATACCCATGTACGTGTAAACGGAGCCTAAGAGGGGTTTGTGTATCATGATGTTCATTTTGTATTTGTAGCCGACTTAGTCATTTTAATAGTCGGTTTATAAAGCTCATACACCGACAGCCTGTGTTGCCTTCATATTTGGCTTATATGAGGCTTTTCATTTTTTGCGGCTCCAGGCAGGTTTGGTTTTTGTTTTTTTGGGCCAATATGGCTCTTTGAACATTTTGCGTTGCCGACCCCTGATCTAGAGAATTCTCTAGAGAACTGAACTGTCACAAATCTGTCTGATCAAATCTGCCAACTGCTGGAAATCTGTTTAAATACCACTTATTTCCAGTTCAGAGGGTAACATACCATTTATATGTTTTCTTGTTATATTTTATTTTAATTTTTTTTTATTTGTGATGCTCTCTTGTCCAAATAATTTCCCTTGTGGATCAATAAAGTTTGTCTGAGTCTGATAAACAGTAAATCAGCACAGATCCAGACTGAGGCAGGAAACGTTTCTATTAAAAGTCACAGATTTGGAGTCAGATCTGGTTTATGTTTCATGATTTTTTTTTTTTTTTTACAAAACATAGAAAAACACATTTAAACATTTTCTACACAAACTAAAGAAGGCGAGGCCCACGTCACAGAGCGGCCGAGAGTCTGAAGGTCTGAGGGTCTGAGGAGGATGTGAGGGTCTGAGGTCCTCTGGGTCTGTGGAGGCGGCGCTGCGGTCGGTCGAGATCAGAAAATGGGGTTTAACGCGTCGTACAATCTGTGAACGGCCACTTCCACCATCTCCCTCAACGTCTCGTCTTCTTCACAAACGACAGACTGCGACGAGAAGACACGAGTCACAGAGGAAGAGGAGGAGGAGAAGAGGAAAACAAACTTATCTACAACAAGATGACAAGTTCAGAGAGGAGGAGGAGGAGACGGACACAAACGACAGACTGAACAAAGAAGACAGGAGTTAGAGGAAGAGGAGAAGCACGAGGAGAGGAAGAAGGAGGAGAGAGCAGAGAGACAAACTATCACCTGCAGGAGGAAGAGGAGAGAGTGAGAGGAAAGAAAGGAAGAGAGAGAGAGACAGGAGGAGAGGAGGAGAGGAGATGATGTCATAGAAGAGAAGGAACAGGCAGACAGGATGAGAAGGAGAACAGATTAAAAGAGAAGAGAGCAGACAGGAGCAGACAGGAGCAGACAGGAGGTGACAGGAGCAGACAGGAGCGGACAGGAGCAGACAAGGAGCAGACAGGAGCAGACAGGAGCAGACAGGAGCGGACAGGAGCAGACAGGAGCAGACAGGAGCAGACAGGAGAGACAGGAGCAGACAGGAGCAGACAGGAGCAGACAGGAGGTGACAGGAGCAGACAGGAGCAGAGACACACCCTGGTGCGCGGGTCGACTGCAGCTGTGGCCTGTTCCACCGTCACTTTGAGTTTTCCCTCAGAGAAACTGACACAGCCCTCGCCAAACATGTCACTGAAACACAGAGCGGGAGGGCATCAGGGTTAAGTCCTGGTCTAGTCCTGGTCTAGTCCTGGTCTAGTCCTGGTCTAGTCCTAGTCTAGTCCTGGTCTAGTCCTGGTCTAGTCCTGGTCTAGGACTCACTTTAACATGAGTGCGAGTCTCTCTGGAAAAACATCCTCTGGGTCTGATGTTTCTCTGCGTCCCTCCAGATCTGAAACACAAACGACAGAAACGTCGACAAGAGAAACACCTGACCCCGCCCACAACACTTCACACAGAGGAGGGCGGGGTCTGGGGGAGGCGGGGGGAGGAGGGCGGGGTCTGGAGGAGGCGGGGTCTGGGGAGGGCGGAGGCGGGGTCTGGGGGAGGGTGGGCGGGGTCTGGGGGAGGGCGGGGTCTGGGGAGGGGGCGGGGGGGAGGCGGGGTCTGGGGGAGGGCGGGGTCTGGTGGTATAAGGAACAGTGTGATTAGTCTAACGCTGCGTTCAGACCGGAGCGTCAAAAAATGAACTGGACGACTCTAGTTGGAGCCTTTGCAGTGAGTTCATCTCCGACGTTCACCTTGGACGCCGTGGACCAATGGGAGAAAAATACTAATAATACTATACTTTAATAACTATAACGTTGCCCCGGAAACAAGTGACATTTCAAGTTTTTTCCTGGAATGACGAACCAGACTGAGAGAGACTAGTGTTTTTATTACATAAAAGCCATCAGCGGAGAAGATCGACTCAGCGACTGCGGCGTTTATATTTATGCTCCACTAATGACACTGGTCTAGTCCTGGTTCAGTCTTGGTAATCGGCTCGACGGTTGTGGTGTGTTTATATTTATACTCTGCTGATGTTTGTGGCTCCCAGCCCCGGTTTTCAGGTTTTTCTCTTTCTTCTCCTTCTCCCGGATAATAATGTTGCAACATCACTGTATACTCGTCCCTGACTGGATGACGCGGCACATCTGACGCCAAAAGTTCTGCATTTTCAACCTACGATGCCAATGCCCTAGAGCGTTGATGCCTGAACGCTCAAGACGCGCCGCATCAACATCAGATTCTCGCAGCAGTGACGCCTGAAGATGCGAGTCCACACAGACTGTGTGTAAACTGGACGCCCTGACGCTCCGGTCTGAACACAGCATGACAGGTTTATATATTATATATATATATATATAAATATATATATACACGTTATACACACACACATAAACACCCAGGTGTTTGTGTGAGAAACACCAGGCTGTGATAAACTTAGATGTTTTTGAACACAAAACTGTAAATGTGACAAAAAAAATGACTGAGAAATAATGTTAACAAAAATATGTCTACACAGTTTAGGACAGAGGTTGGCAAACTTTCTGGCTCACGGGCCACATAGGGTCCTAAAGTTTGATTGAAGGGCCGGACAGAAGACAGGACATAACGTGTTGAAGAGCTCAGATTCATTACATTCATATTCACATTTATCTAAGACTTCAGACGCGCTACACATTTCTGATAGATTCAGGACACAAAACTGTTGTGAGACCTGCTCCACTGCTCACCACAAGTGAATGAGCATCTTGAGTTCACAGTTCTTGAATTCAATTTATCAGCTCAATAAAACAGCTCACACCAACCAACCGCAGATACACACCTGTGAGTGTGACAAAAACCTGTCTCCAAACTGTTTTACTCACCAACAGTTACAATTTTAAATATTTCAGTTTCTTTGATTGATTATTACCAACTCAAACTTGAAGCAGTGCAGTCTTATATCTTAAGCACCAACTACTTCACTCATGGTCCGAATAACTCCTGTAAGAACACTTTCCCATAAAGCATTGCAGCCAACATAATACGCCGAAACTCATGTATGTATATATATATATATATATATATATATATATATATATATATATATATATATATATATATACATATATAGTGCGCCATCTACTGGGAAACGCTGGAAATGCATGACAAATAAAACAACAAGGTTTATTATTGTAATTTATTCCAGTTCTTTGGGCCGGATTAAAAGGTTTAAAGGGCCGCATATGGCCCCCGGGCCGTAGTTTGCCCACCCCTGGTTTAGGACCACAGGATTTACATTTACAACCTTTTAATCCGGCCGCCAAACTGGAATAAATTACAATAATAAACCTTGTTGATGTTTTATTTGTCATGCATTTCCGGCGTTTCCCAGTAGATGGCGACACTATATATACATTGAGGTGCGGCGTATTATGTTGGCCGCAATGCACTTCTTCCATTTCAGTTAGGTAAAGGTTAAATATAGAAAAACAGTAGACTCTATGTTACAATTCTTAATGCATGGAATCTCATAGAGTCTGATTTAAATGCATGTGCAGGTGTGAACTCAGTTTATAAAACTGTTTATCAGTTAGATTTGAGAACAGTTCACTCATAACACACACCTGTAGTGAGCAGTGGAACACATCTTTACACTTCTATTGTTCTGGATCTGTAGTGGTAATGTTATAATGCATCGTCTATGTCCTATGTAAGTCCTGCATAAGCGACAATGTGAATGTAAAGAAGCTAAACATTAAACATGTTATGTCATGTTTTCTGTCCGGCCCTTCAGTCACATTTTAGGACCCTATGTGGCCCACGAGCCAAAAAGTTTGCCCACCCCTTTAGTTTAGTTCCATTTTAAAACTACAAAAAATCTCAAATAAATACAGTTGAGTAAAAGGGGGAGGGGCCTCGTACATTTCTGGGCGTTGGGGTTGGACTGCACCTCCAGGATCACCGTGGTCACTGCGTCCGCAAACATGTCGTTCAGAGGATTCGCCGTCCACTGCAGCACAAACAAACACGTCAGATGCCCTCCCACGTGTACCAGTGTGTCAGATGCCCTCCCACGTGTACCAGTGTGTCAGATGCCCTCCCACGTGTGTACCAGTGTGTCAGATGCCCTCCCACACGTGTACCAGTGTGTCAGATGCCCTCCCACACATGTACCAGTGTGTCAGATGCCCTCCCACATGTACCAGTGTGTCAGATGCCCTCCCACACATGTACCAGTGTGTCAGATGCCCTCCCACACATGTACCAGTGCGTCAGATGCCCTCCCACACATGTACCAGTGCGTCAGATGCCCTCCCACACATGTACCAGTGCGTCAGATGCCCTCCCACGTGTACCAGTGCGTCAGATGCCCTCCCACACATGTACCAGTGTGTCAGATGCCCTCCCACATGTACCAGTGTGTCAGATGCCCTCCCACACATGTACCAGTGCGTCAGATGCCCTCCCACACGTGTACCAGTGCGTCAGATGCCCTCCCACACATGTACCAGTGTGTCAGATGCCCTCCCACCAGTTGTGTCAGATGCCCTCCCACGTGTACCAGTGTGTCAGATGCCCTCCCACACATGTACCAGTGTGTCAGATGCCCTCCCACACATGTACCAGTGTGTCAGATGCCCTCCCACACATGTACCAGTGTCAGATGCCCTCCCACACATGTACCAGTGTGTCAGATGCCCTCCCACACATGTACCAGTGTGTCAGATGCCCTCCCACACATGTACCAGTGTGTCAGATGCCCTCCCACACATGTACCAGTGTGTCAGATGCCCTCCCACACGTGTACCAGTGTGTCAGATGCCCTCCCACATGTACCAGTGTGTCAGATGCCCTCCCACACATGTACCAGTGTGTCAGATGCCCTCCCACGTGTCATGTGGTGTAGATTGTGTTATGAAAATATGAGAGTTTTCATGCATCCTGAATTTCGGACTTCCAGTCATCGTGCACTTCTGACTGGGAAGGATCCTCTGAAAAAGTGACCTCCATGTTTGTTTTCTGGTTCTGATTTTGTCATATTTCAGTTTTGGGATTCGGACGTTGTAACTGTGCGGCTGTTGGATCCTAACAGCGGAAAACGGCTGGAGAAACGGGCTTCAGAAGTCGGAGGATCCTTCCCAGTGTGCGCAGCGTGATGACCCGTTGGCGTGGGAGCAGAGCATGCTGGGAGCTGTAGTCCTCCTCACCTGCAGCAGCACCATCCCGGCCTCGTGCACCAGAGTGATGCTCTTAAACACTTTGACGGTGATCTTCTCCGCTCCCTCCACCTGCTCCACCTCCCCTGAACAAAAACAACGACAGAGACGTCAGACTTTCACACGGCTCCACCTCGTGACATCACCGGGTGGGAGGTACTGACCCGAGAGGTGCCGCAGCTGACTGACCAGAACCGAGATGGGTCCAGTGAACGGGATGGCCTGAGTCTGAGTCACCGTGCCCATGTTCAGGTCTGTGTAATCTGGAACACACATGGTTTAGACCGGGATTAGACCCCAGTTTAGATTTAACTATGGACTAAACCAGGACTAAACTGAGTCCTGGTTTAATTCAGGTTTAATTAAGGTTTAGTCCAGGTTTAGTCCAGGTGCAGTCCAGCTTTAGTCCTGGTTTAGTTCTGGTTCAGTCCAGCTTTAGTCCAGCTTTAGTCCAGGTTCAGTCCAAGTTTAGTCCAAGTTTTAGTCCAGGTTTAATTCAGGTTTAATTCAGGTTTAATTCAGGTTTAGTCCAGGTTTAGTCCAGGTTTAATTCAGGTTTAGTCCAGATTTAGTCCAGGTTTAGTCCAGGTTTAATTCAGGTTCAGTCCAGGTTCAGTCCAAGTTTAGTCCAGGTTTAGTCCAGGTTTAGTCCTGGTTCAGTCCTGGTTCAGTCCTGGTTCAGTCCAAGTTTAGTCCAAGTTTAGTCCAAGTTTAGTCCAAGTTTTAGTCCAGTTTTAGTCCAGTTTTAGTCCAGTTTTAGTCCTGGTTCAGTCCTGGTTCAGTCCTGGTTCAGTCCTGGTTCAGTTCAAGTTTTAGTCCAAGTTTTAGTCCAAGTTTTAGTCCAAGTTTAGTCCAGGTTTAGTCCTGGTTCAGTCCTGGTTCAGTCCTGGTTCAGTCCCGGTTTAGTCCAGTTTTAGTCCCGGTTCAGTCCCGGTTCAGTCCAGGTTTAGTCCAGGTTTAGTCCAGGTTTAGTCCAGGTTTAGTCCAGTTTTAGTCCAGGTTCAGTCCAGGTTTAGTCCAGTTTTAGTCCAGTTTTAGTCCAAGTTTAGTCCAAGTTTAAGTCCAGTTTTAGTCCTGGTTCAGTCCTGGTTCAGTCCAAGTTTTAGTCCAGTTTTAGTCCAGTTTTAGTCCTCGTTCAGTCCTGGTTCAGTCCAAGTTTTAGTCCAAGTTTTAGTCCAAGGTTTAGTCCAGGTTTAGTCCAGGTTTAGTCCTGGTTTCAGTCCTGGTTCAGTCCTGGTTCAGTCCTGGTTCAGTCCAAGTTTTAGTCCAGTTTTAGTCCAGTTTTAGTCCTGGTTCAGTCCAGGTTTAGTCCAGTTGTAGTCCTGGTTCAGTCCAGGTTTAGTCCAGGTTTAGTCCAGTTTTAGTCCTGGTTCAGTCCAGGTTTAGTCCAGTTTTAGTCCTGGTTCAGTCCAGGTTTAGTCCAGTTTTAGTCCTGGTTCAGTCCAGGTTTAGTCCAGTTTTAGTCCAAGTTTTAGTCCAAGTTTTAGTCCAGTTTAGTCCAGTTTAGTCCAGTTTAGTCCAGTTTTAGTCCAGGTTTAGTCCAGTTTTAGTCCAGTTTTAGTCCAGTTTTAGTCCTGGTTCAGTCCAGGTTTAGTCCAGGTTTAGTCCTGGTTCAGTCCAGGTTTAGTCCAGTTTTAGTCCTGGTTCAGTCCAGGTTTAGTCCAGTTTTAGTCCAGTTTTAGTCCTGGTTTAGTCCAGGTTTAGTCCAGTTTTAGTCCTGGTTCAGTCCAGGTTTAGTCCAGTTTTAGTCCAGGTTTAGTCCAGTTTTAGTCCAGTTTTAGTCCAGTTTAGTCCACTGGTTTCAGTCCAGGTTTAGTCCAGGTTTAGTCCAGGTTTAGTCCAGGTTTAGTCCAGCTTTCAGTCCAGGTTTAGTCCTGGTTTAGTCCTGGTTCAGTCCAGGTTTAGTCCAGTTTTAGTCCTGGTTCAGTCCAGGTTTAGTCCAGTTTTAGTCCTGGTTCAGTCCAGGTTTAGTCCAGTTTTAGTCCTGGTTCAGTCCAGGTTTAGTCCAGTAGTTTTAGTCCTGGTTCAGTTCTCACTGGACAGGTCGGATGGAGACAGGATGTGGTAGTTGAAGTTTCTTTTGACCAGGATTCCTGAGACCCTCTGACCCTGAGCGCACTTCCTGTCCGCCAGCGACCCCATGACCTGCAGCAGAGCATCATGGGAGTGAGAGTCAGACCTGGGACTACGAGGTCAAAGGTCAAAGGTCAAAGGTCAGAAGAGTCAAGAGCAGATCCAGGTTTAAACGATTATTCCACACTGGCCACGTTCACATGTGTTTTAATTCCAAATTAAATAGTTCAGAATTAAAATCTTCTCTTTGGAGTTTACACGGAAATAATAATTCTGAATTGAGGTTTACATGTTTACATCAAATGATTAAATTATTCATATTTAAAATCAATTTAAAGCATAAACTACTGTAAAATGATAAAAAGTAAAACGTCTGACGGAGAACAGCTGATGTTGTTCTTTTGCGAGCTCTTCTCTCTGTGCTCGTGGTCTGCAGAGCTGTATTTCTGTTTCAAACTCATATGGAAATAAATAAAAACAATTCAATTCATTCATTTAATATAAAATAAAATAACGTAAAAAAAAAAAAATCTTATCTAATTAATCAAAAAGGAAAAGATATGGACCCCTTTACCTAATTTTATTTATTTTATTTTATTATATTATTATTCAAATGTTTTCTTTTTTTTTTCTCTCTCACTTATTTTAATTTGTTGTATTTTTTTGTTTGTTTTTGTTTGTCAGAATTCAGTTTAATTCTGTATAATCATTTTATAATTTTATTCATTTTATAATCTAGTGTTTACATGAACTTTTTAAAGTGGAAGGGCACCTGACACACACGAGGAGGGAACCTGACACACACGGGGAGGGAGGGCACCTGACACACACACGGGGGGGCACCTGACACACACACGAGGGAGGGAGGGCACCTGACACACACGGGGAGGGCACCTGACACACACGAGGAGGGGCAGGACACCTGACACACACGGGGAGGGCACCTGACACACACGAGGGGGGAGGGCACCTGACCACACGGGGAGGGCACCTGACTGACACACACGAGGAGGGGAGGGAGGGCACCTGACACACACGGGGAGGGCACCTGACACACACGGGGAGGGCACCTGACACACACGGGGAGGGCACCTGACACACACGGGAGGGAGGGCACCTGGGGAGGGACACACACACAGGGAGGGAGGGAGGGCACCTGACACACACGGGGAGGAGGGCACCTGACACACACGAGGAGGGCACCTGACACACACACACGGGAGGGGGGCACCTGACACAACACGGGGAGGGCACCTGACACACACGGGAGGGCACCTGACACACACGGGAGGGAGGGCAACCTGACACACACGGGGAGGGGAGGCACCTGCACCTGACACACACGGGGAGGGGAGGGCACCTGACACACACACACACACTGGGAGGGGGAGGGCACCTGACACACACTGAGGGCACCTGACACACACAGGGGAGGGCACCTGACACACACGGGGGGAGGGCACCTGACACACACGAGGGAGGGAGGGCACCTGACACACACGAGGAGGGCACCTGACACACACGGGGAGGGAGGGCACCTGACACACACGGGAGGGCACCTGACACACACGAGGAGGGCACCTGACACACACACGGGAGGGGAGGGGCACCTGACACACACACACACGGGAGGGCACCTGACACACACGGTGGGGGGGCACCTGACACACACACACGGGGAGGGCACCTGACACACACACACGGGGGGGCACCTGACACACACACACGGGGAGGGCACCTGACACACACACACGGGGGGGGCACCTGACACACACTGGGAGGGGAGGGCACCTGACACACACTGGGAGGGCACCTGACACACACACGGGGGAGGGCACCTGACACACACACGGTGGGGGGGCACCTGAACACACACACGGGGAGGGCACCTGACACACACGGGAGGGCGCCTGACACACACACGGTGGGGGGGCACCTGACACACACACACGGGGGGGCACCTGACACACACACGGGGGGGCGGGGTCAGACCTTGGCGAGTTTCTCTCCTCTGAAGTAGAGCGTGACGGCCTCCGTGTTGCGCGGGTTGTGCACCTCGATGTGAACCTCGTCGTTGTCCTCGTACTCACGGATCAGAGCCTGCTTTGAGGCGAGCCATTTCATTCTGCTCCCCGTGAACCAGGATCTGACACGACAGACACGAGGAGGAGTCAGAGGAAGAGGAGGAGAGGAGGAAGAGGAGGAGGGAGAGGAGGAGAGGAAGAGGAGGAGGAGGAGGAGGAGGAGGAGGAGAGGAGAGGAGGAGGAGGAGAGGAAGAGGAGAGGAGGAGGAGGAGAGGAGGAGGAGGAGGAAGAGGAGGAGGAGGAGGAGAGAGGAAGAGGAGGAAGAAGGAGGAAGAAGAGGAGGAGGAGGAGGAGAGGAGAGAGAGGAGAGAGGAGAGAGGAGAGAGAGGAGAGGAGGAGGAGAGGAGGAGAGGAGAGGAGGAGAGGAGGAAGAGGAAGAGGAGAGGAAGAGAGAGGAAGAGGAGAGAGGAAGAGGAGAGGAGGAAGAGGAGGAGAGGAGGAGAAGAGGAAGAGGAGAAGAAGGAGGAGGAGAGGAGGAGGAGAGGAGGAGAGGAAGAGAAGAGGAAGAGGAAGAGGAAGAGGAGGAAGGAGGAAGAGGAGGAGGGAGAAGAAGAAGAGGAGAGGAAAAGGAGGAGATGAAGAGAGGAGGAGAGGAGGAGAGGAAGAGGCGGAGGAAGAGGAGGAGGAAGAGGAGAGGAAGAGGAAGAGAGGAGGAAAGGAGGAGAGGAGGAAGAGGAGAGGGGAAGGGAGGAGAAAAGAAAGAGGAGGAGGAGGAAGAGCCAAAGGAAGAGGAGAGGAGAGGAAGAGTCAGAGGAAAGGAGGAGCAGGAGCAGACAGGAGCAGACAGGAGCAGACAGGAGCAGGCAGGTGCAGACAGGAGCAGGCAGGAGCAGCAGGAGGAGGCAGGTGCAGACAGGAGCAGACAGGAGCAGACAGGAGCAGGCAGCAGACAGGAGAGACAGGAGCAGGCAGTGCAGACAGGAGCAGAGCAGGTGGCAGGAGCAGAGCAGACAGGAAGAGCAGAGGCAGGTGCAGACAGGAGCAGGACAGGAGCAGGAGAGGAGGTGCAGACAGGAGCAGGCAGAGAAGGAGGGCAGAGACAGCAGAGACAGAGCAGAGCAGACAGGTGCAGCAGGCAGAGCAGAGCAGCAGAGCAGCAGAGCAGGCAGGTGCAGACAGGAGCAGCAGGAGCAGCAGGAGCAGAGTGCAGGAGCAGCAGCAGGAGCAGCAGAGGAGCAGAGGTGCAGCAGCAGACAGGTGCAGACAGCAGACAGAGCAGGGAGCAGGAGCAGGCAGGTGCAGCAGGAGCAAGAGCAGAGGCAGCAGGAGCAGCAGGAGCAGACAGGAGCAGACAGGTGCAGACAGGTGCAGACAGGAGCAGACAGGTGCAGACAGGAGCAGACAGGGCAGACAGGTGCAGACAGGTGCAGCAGGAGCAGACAGGAGCAGCAGAGCAGACAGGTGCAGACAGAGACAGGTGCAGACAGAGCAGCAGAGCAGGAGCAGACAGAGCAGCAGAGCAGACAGCAGACAGGAGCAGGAGCAGGCAGCACAGACAGAGCAGGTGCAGACAGGAGCAGGCAGAGCAGACAGCAGCAGACAGGTGCAGACAGGTGCAGACAGGAGCAGACAGGTGCAGGCAGGTGCAGGCAGGAGCAGACAGGTGCAGACAGGAGCAGACAGCAGCAGACAGGTGCAGACAGGCAGGGCAGCAGGAGCAGCAGGCAGGGAGCAGACAGGAGCAGCAGGAGCAGACAGGAGCAGACAGGAGCAGACAGGAGCAGACAGGAGCAGGTGCAGACAGGAGCAGGCAGGAGCAGGCAGGAGCAGACAGGAGCAGGCAGGAGCAGACAGGAGCAGACAGGAGCAGACAGGTGCAGACAGGTGCAGTACCACGTGTGGAGGTTTGAGCGCTCGGATGAACTCGCTGGTTTGTTGGTAGTCGGTGTGAGCGGAGAAGGAGATGTAGTCCACAGACATTTTGAGAGGAAGTTTCTGGCCCGACATGGTGGTGATCTCGTCCGGCTCCGTCATGATGTGCTGACGACAGACGGAAGTTTAAGGTTTAAAACAAATATTTACACATTTATCCCCTGAAAACTGTAATCCTCATCACCAGACGAACATTTCAAACTCGATTTCGATCCTAAGAAATAAACTCGATCCTGATCCTGATCCACAGTGAGATAAAAACAAACTGTGATTTTCAACATTAAATGATAAAACTTTATTTTCTTTTCTCATGTGTCTTTATATCTGTGTGATCCCTCAGTGGTCCAGGTCTCAGGTAAACCAGGTCTAAACCAGGTCTAAACCAGGTCTAAACCAGGACTAAACCAGGAGGTCTAAAACCAGGTCTAACCAGGTAAACCAGGTCTCTAAACCAGGACTAAACCAGGTCTAAACCAGGTCTAAACCAGGACTAAACCAGGTCTAAACCAGGTCTAAACCAGGTCTAAACCAGGTCTAAACCAGGTCTAAACCAGGTCTAAACCAGTCTAAACCAGGACTAAACCAGGACTAAACCAGGTCTAAACCAGGACTAAACCAGGTCTAAACCAGGACTAAACCAGGACTAAACCAGGTCTAAACCAGGTCTAAAACCAGGTCTAAACCAGGTCTAAACCAGGACTAAACCAGGTCTAAACAGGTCTAAACCAGGACTAAACCAGGTCTAAACCAGGTCTAAACCAGGTCTAAACCAGGACTAAAACCAGGTCTAAACCAGGACTAAACCAGGACTAAAACCAGGACTAAACCAGGACTAAACCAGGTCTAAACCAGGTCTAAACCAGGTCTAAAACCAGGACTAAACCAGGTCTAAACCAGGACTAAACCAGGTCTAAACCAGATCTAAACCAGGACTAAACCAGGTCTAAACCAGGTCTAAACCAGGACTAAACCAGGTCTAAACCAGGACTAAACCAGGTCTAAACCAGGACTAAACCAGGTCTAAACCAGGACTAAACCAAGAATAAAACCAGGTCTAAACCAGGACTAAACCAGGACTAAACTAGGTCTAAACCAGGTCTAAAACCAGGTCTAAACCAGGTCTAAAACCAGGTCTAAACCAGGTCTAAACCAGGTCTAAACCAGGTCTAACTAACCAGGACTAAACCAGTCTAAACCAGAACTAAACCAGGTCTAAACCAAGACTAAAACCGTCTAAACCAGGACTAAACCAAGACTAAAACCACGTCTAAACCAGGACTAAAACCAGGATTAAACCAGGTCTAAACCAAGACTAAAACCAGGTCTAAACCAGGTCTAAACCAGGTCTAAACCAGGTCTAAACCAGAGGAGGAGAAAAGAGACGGGAGGAGAGAGGGAAAAAGAGTCTTCCAAACGTCACTTTTTGGAGCTTTGAGGATTTAAACATTTTAAAAAGTTCATGTTGTGAAAATAGAAAAGAATCCTACACAATCTAGGTGCACATGTGGCGACGCACGGGCACCGCGGCGGTCACCGTGGCGACGCACGGGCACCGCGGCGGTCACCGTGGCGACGCACGGGCACCGCGGCGGTCACCGTGGCGATTTGCGTGGCGTTACCTTGGCGAGCGTTCCCTCCACGCAGTATCCGGCGATGATCACTCCGTTCCTCTTGTCCGTGCACCAGGACTCGAACAGCTCCCGGGACAAACCGCTCTGCATCATCCCCGGAGACGCCATCACCACGCTCGGACCGATGTCGTCAAAGTGATCCATGCTCTGAGGGCACAGGGCAGAGGGCAGAGGTCAGAGGTCACACTCACACCCCAAACCTGGTCCAGCTCCACTCTTAGTCCTCGGTCCTGGTCTAGTCCCACTGCCTGGTTCAGTTCTGTTCCCGGTCTCGGCCTGAGCTTGAGGCTGCTGATGTGCTGGTCTAGTTCTGGTGTAGTCCTGGTGTAGTCCTGGTGTAGTCCTGGTCTGTCCTGTCTAGTCCTGTCTAGTCTGGGTGTCTGGTCTGTAGTCCTTGAGTCCTGTAGTCTAGTCCTGGTGTAGTCCTGTCCTGGTGTAGTCCTGTAGTGTATAGTGGGTAGTCCTGGTGTAGTCCTGGTCCTATAGTCCTGGTGTAGTCCTGGTGTGTAGTCCTGTGTAGTCCTGGTCCTGGTGTAGTCCTGGGTAGTCCTGGGTGTAGTCCTGGGTCTAGTCCTGGGTCTAGTCCTGGTCTAGTCCTGGGTCTAGTCCTGGGTCTTAGTCCTGGTCTAGTCCTGGTGTAGTCCTGGGTGTAGTCCTGGTGTAGTCCTGGGTCTAGTCCTGGTCTAGTCCTAGTCCTGGGTCTAGTCCTGGTGTAGTCCTGGGTCCTAGTCCTAGTCCTGGTCTAGTCCGGTATAGTCCTGGTAGTCCTGGGTCTAGTCCTAGTCCTGGTCTAGTCCTGGTCTTAGTCCTGGTCCTAGTCCTGGTCCTGGTCCTGGTCTGGTCCTGGTCCTGTCTGGTCCTAGTCCTGTCCTGGTCCTGGTCCTGGTCCTCAGTCCTGGTCCTCGTCCTGGTTCCTGGTCCTGGTCCTCGGTCCTGGTCCTAGTCTAGTCCTGTCTAGTCCTGGTCCTGTCCTGTCCTATCCTGGTCCTGGTCCTGGTCTGGTCTGGTCCTGGTCCTGGTCCTGGTCCTGAGTCCTGGTCCTGGTCCTGGTCCTGTCCTGGTCCTGGTCCTGTCCTCGTCCTGGTCTAGTCCTAGTCCTGGTCCTGTCCTGGTCCTGGTCCTGGTCCTGGTCCTCCTGTCCTGGTCCTCCTGGTCCTGGTCCTGGTCCTGGTCCTGGTCCTAGTCCTACCTGGTCCTGGTCCTGGTCCTGGTCCTGGTCCTGGTCCTGGTCCGACCTTGAGGTTGCTGATGTGCTTGAACACAAAGGGGTTGTTGATGTTGATGGCTTTGCGGATCTTGTCGTTCATGGCGTTGATGTACGTCTGGTACACGGCCATGCACTTCCGCGCCAGAGACGACGCGTAGTAGATCGGGATGTCGTGGAGCTCGGGGTGATTCTGCCAGTACTCGTCTGGAGAAGGACCACGACACAACATCACACAGCAGTCAAATAAAATAAAACCACAGAACAGTAACAAATAAATAAAACCAATAAAATAAATAAAAAATAAATAAAAGACACAGAGCTCAGTGTTCGCGTCAGAGTCCTGCACCGGGTCGGGTATTGCTGAAACGGGCAGATTTTAATGTTCTGGAGTTTTACGGGTGAGTAGTGATCACACATGGGCAGGTCAGGAGAATCAAATGAACGACGAGCGAGAGAAAAACACTTGACGTGCGCCCAGAGTGTCCGTCGCCCTGGAAACAAGAGACATTTCCCGTCTTTTCCCGGAACGATGGACCAGACTGAAGACTTTAGTGTTTTTATTATAAAACCATCAGCGGAGGAGATCGACTCGGCGGCTGAGCTCCTGGTTCAGTCCTGGTTCAGTCCTGGACTATTGGGCTGACCCAGATTTATCACGGGCGGGTAACGCTCTACTGGACAGGTATGGGCAGGTGTGGACGGGTGTGTGTGGACGGGTGTGGGCAGTGGTGTGGGCGGGTGGGCAGTGTGGCAGTGTGGGCAGGTGTGGACGGTGTGGGCGTGTGGGCAAGTGTGGGCGGGTGTGGACGGGTGTGGGCGGGTGTGGACAAGTGTGGGCGGGTGTGGGCGGGTGTGGGCAGGTGTGGGCAGGTGTGGGCAGGTGTGGGCTGGTCTCCAAAAATGGCTCCGTGCAGGACTCAGCGGGTCAGAGCTCTGCCTCAGACACGTGAACATGTTCAGTCTGTGGTCTGTGTGGGGTCTGTGGGTCTGGTGGTCTGTGTGGTCTCTGTGTGGTTGTGCGGTCTGTGCGGGGTGTGCGGGGTCTGTGGGTGTGTGCGGTGTGGTGTGCGGTCTGTGGGGGGTCTGTGTGTGTGTGTGGGGTCTGTGGGGGTCTGTGTGGTGTGTGCGGTCTGTGTGGGGTCTGGTGGTCTGTGTGGTCTCTGTGGGGTCTGTGCGGGGGTCTGTGTGCGGGGTCTGTGGGGAGTCTGTGGGGGTCCTGTGGGGTCTGTGTGTGTCTGTGCGGTCTGTGGGGAGTCTGTGTGGGGTCCTGTGCGGGTCTGTGGTCTGTGGGTCTGTGCGGGGGTCTGTGCGGGGTCTGGTGGTCTTGTGGTCTGTGTGTGGGGTCTGTGTGGTGGGGGTCTGTGTCTGTGGGGGTCTGTGTGGGGTCTGGGGTGTGCGGGGTCTGGGGGTCTGTGTGGTCTGTGGGGTCTGTGGTTCTTACCCAGGATGAGCAGCAGTTCCTGGGCTCTCCCCAGGGCGAACACGGGGATGAGGCAGCGGCCTTCGCGGTTCACGATGTCGTGGACGGTGTTGCAGAAACGCGCCTCTCGCTCCTCGCGCTTCTCGTGGATGTGCGTCCCGTAAGTCGACTCCTGAGCAACACAAACACGAGAGTTTAACCCAAAAAAATAAAAAAGTTCTGTGGATCTGACGATGAAGAGGCAGGTCCACATGAAGAGAGAACAGATTTATGTCCACACCAGAAAACCAAATACAACAGACTCTTTTCACGCCGACGTCACAAACCAGGACAGAGTAACACCAGGTTTGACTCGCACAAATTAAACTTTTTTAAGACCTTTTTAAAGACAACTTAAAAGAAAATTAAGACCAACATCGCACACATTATGCGGCGAAAAACTCCAGGTCCAGTTCTAATAAAGACCATTACTAATTGCTTTAAATAACAAAAAAAAAACTTCTTATAAAACCTCCTTCAGAACTCATTTATAGTCGTATGCGCTGTTTGTAAAATGGCCAAGAAATCATTTATAACTTTCTAACAAGACAAACTAACCTTTCACATTGTCTTGTCTCACACTCACACGTCTTTCAAAGTGCTTCAACTGTTTCACATTTTCAACAACAACACACTGTTGTTCACTCTACTGGTTGTTTACTCGCTGCTGCCGGTGCCAGAAACCAAAGAGTAATTTGCGCATCCTCCAAATTACCGTATTTTCTGCACTATAGGGCGCACTTAAAAGCCTTGAATTTCATCCAAAAACGAGCCTTATAATCGCGCCTTATAATCCAGAGCTCCTTGTAGTGCGGGAAATACGGTAACAGTTCATTCAAGTTGTGAATGTGTGGCTCGTTGTTTCCTTCAAGTTTTGCTCTTTCTTCTCTTAATAGTTTAAACACATTTACACATTTACACACACACACTTACACACACTTACACATTTACACACACATTTACACATTTACACACACACACTTACATACACTTACACATTTACACACACGTTGTTAAGGAGCCAGGCCTGTACTATGCGGCCTGACTCTCACTTCTTTTTAAATAACTCTAATAACACTCAAAATATCATTTAGCTTAGAAAACACCATACAAATAACTCTAACAACGCTTAAAATATCACTTAGGGAACACTTAAAATTTCACTTAACTTTAGAAAACACCTTATGACATACTCCATACCCTATCTCGTAACATTTGCCAAACACTTATTTTTAACAGTACCTCTAAGCATTCAAAACCTTCCAGATATCAACCTACTTTCAGCAGTGCCTCAAAACATTTATCCAGATTTAGCTTTACACCAAACATTGCAAATATTCACTTATCCTTAGCAGTGCCTCAAAAACATCTATCCAAATTCAGCATTGCATTAAAAAACATTGCATCAGAGAATTTCCCCAACATTGCGTTTTTTGTAAGACAACTCACCTAGGATGACTGGACTTGCTCGTGGTAAGAATATATGTATATTAATTAAAGGGAGAGACTCAACAAAAGATCCCAACAAGTGATTTGTCTTTGTCTTATTTTTTGGCTTTTTATTACTTTATGCACTACTCATGTGGCTGATACCATCGTTCGTCGTCGTGCAAACGTTTGCTCTGTCAGGGTTTTTAGGCCCGGAAAGCTCACAACAAGATGACTATGACCAACTCACTCGGTAGTCGCTATTTTACTAGAAAGCTCATACAAAAACAATTAGGACAAATCACTATGCAAGTACCCTTTTGGAGAAATTACCCTGTGACCTGGTAAGCTATAAAGCACTGCCTAGTCCAAATTAGAGATCTGACCTCCTAAGCAAAGTTACTTGCAGAGGGGTCAATGCCAACCACATCAGGATCACACTTCTATGCAGACTTTTTCAGAATTTATCTGAGGTCACAGGACTCCACCCAGGTACATGCAAAGCGATTAGGACATCACATATAGCACACATTTTCTAAGTACAGGCAACACTTTTAGAAACCGCAAACATCACTCCTCCAGGCCAAAAGCGCCTCTTCCAGCCCCAGGTGCGAGGTTAACTGCCATTCCACTTTGTCGAAAGAGCAGGAAGCTCGCACCCGGTCCGTTTGCAGGCTTCCTGCACACAGCATCGCACATAATGTTACAAACCAATGTCAAACAAGGGTAAACTGTCAAAAGAACAGAAAGCCCTTATTTTTCCTGCACACAAATATAATAGTTACAAAAATGAATGCCAAACAACCCAATCCTGGAAATGGAGTTGGAAGAATCAAATAAATCAATGTAAAAGAAACAAGTCAGGTTAAATCAAAACAAAACAAGTAATTTATGCTAATATAGATCACAAAAATGCCTCTATCATCTAAATCAATCATTCTTAATCCCTAATGCTCTAACAGCTATTTGTTTACTGAAATAAACATCTGAATGTCTGAGCCCCTCAATGGAATTTACACCAAAACCTTCATCTTTTTACCCCACCCAGGTGAGCTCTCCTGTGCCCAGGGGGTTCACCACACACGTTTACACACACATTTACACATTTACACACACACACATTTACACACACGTTTACACACACATTTACACACACATTTACACACACTTACACATTTACACACACACACACTTACACACATTTACACATTACACACACACACACACTTACACACATTTACACACACACTTACACATTTACACACACACACTTACACATTTACACACACGTTTACACACACATTTACACACACCTTTACACATTTACACACACTTACACACACACTTACACATTTACACACACACATATTTACACACACGTTTACACACACATTTACACACACCTTTACACACACATACTTACACATTTACACACACGTTTACACAAATGTTTACACACACTTACACACTTACACACACATTTACACACACACACTTACACACATTTACACACACACACATTTACACACACGTTTACACACACATTTACACACACTTTACACACACCTTTACACACACCTTTACACACACCTTTACACACACCTTTACACACACGTTTACACACACCTTTACACACACCTTTACACACACATTTACACACACCTTTACACACACATTACACACACGTTTACACATTTACACACACATTTACACACACTTACACATTTACACACACACACACTTACACACATTTACACACACACATTTACACACACCTTTACACAAATGTTTACACACACCTTTACACATTTACACACACTTACACACACACTTACACATTTACACACACACACTTACACATTTACACACACACACATTTACACACACATTTACACACACGTTTACACACACATTTACACATTTACACACACATTTACACACACACTTACACATTTACACACACACACACTTACACACATTTACACACACACTTACACACATTTACACACACACACTTACACATTTACACACACACTTACACATTTACACACACGTTTACACACACACTTACACATTTACACACACACATTTACACACACACTTACACACACACTTACACACACATTTACACACACATTTACACACACACATTTACACACGTTTACACACACGTTTACACACACATTTACACACACACATTTACACACGTTTACACACACACACATTTACACACACACACATTTACACACATTTACACACACACATTTACACACACGTTTACACACACGTTTACACACACACACACATTTACACACACATTTTGACACAGAAAACCATTAACCGGAAGTTCCATAAACCTAAAGGGCGGCACTTTCGACTGTTGTGAAAAAGGACAGAGGGGGAGGGGCTTATCCAGGTCTGATTAAAGATCCTGGGGTCACGCGGGGGGGGGGTCACGCGGGGGGGTCACATTCACCGTGATGAGGATGTCTGGTTTGACGCTGGGGATCTCCGCTGCCATCAGGTGTCTGTCCTCCTGCCGAGAGAAGTCCCCGGTGTACAGCAGCTGCACACAGAACAGACAACAGAGAGGAAAGTCCCACAGTGGAGCTTTAAGGTCAGTGCTGCACGCTCAGTCACAGGTCAAACTGTTCCTTTAATCCTCCCAGCCCGAAGGCACCGTCTACGATACCAGGGAACATGTTTTATTTAACCGTGCAGAATGTTCCAACTGTAAAATACACAAACTCATTGTTTTTCCCTGAAAACCTGAGTTTGTGTTTCTGAGCAGATTTTCACACTGTGATGACGACGGGAAAACAAGTGTCTAAACCAGGACTAAACCAACCAGGACTAAACCAGGACTAAACCAGGTCTAAACCAGGTCTAAACCACATCTAAACCAGGTCTAAACCAGGTCTAAACCAGGTCTAAACCACGTCTAAACCAGGACTAAACCAGATCTAAACCAGGACTAAACCAGGTCTAAACCAGGACTAAACCAGGTCTAAACCACATCTAAACCAGGTCTAAACCACATCTAAACCAGGTCTAAACCAGGTCTAAACCACATCTAAACCAGGTCTAAACCAGATCTACACCAGGTCTAAACCAGGTCTAAACCAGGTCTAAAACCACATCTAAACCAGGACTAAACCAGGACTAAACCAGGACTAAACCAGGTCTAAACCACATCTAAACCACATCTAAACCACATCTAAACCAGGTCTAAACCAGGTCTAAACCAGGTCTAAACCAGGTCTAAACCAGGTCTAAACCACATCTAAACCAGGACTAAACCAGAACTACACCAGGTCTAAACCAGGTCTAAACCAGGACTAAACCAGGTCTAAACCACGACTAAACCACGACTAAACCAGGACTAAACCAGGTCTAAACGAGGATTAAACCAGGACTAAACAAGATCTAAACCAGAACTACATCAGGTCTAAACCAGGACTAAACCAGAACTAAACCAGGACTAAACCAGATCTAAACCAGAACTACACCAGGTCTAAACCAGATCTAATCCAGAACTACACCAGGTCTAAACCAGATCTAAACCAGGACTAAAACAGAATAAACAAGACTTGAACCATGACTAAACTGGAACTAAACTGAGACTAAACCAGGACTAGACCAGGACTAAACCACTTTTTTGAGGCGTGTGGAGCTCTCGTACCTTGACTCCGGCGATCTCGATCATGAACATGGCGGCTCCGAGCACGTGCCCGGCGTGGTAACACCAGAACTTGATCCCCGCCACCTCCTTGACCTCGTGGAAGTTTATCGTTTCGATCTTCTCCATCGAGTCCTCCAGGTCCGTCTCCGTGTACAGCATGTCGTCCGCCGAGATGTTACTGCCAGAGAGACCAGAGACCGTGGCGTTACCGTGGCGACCGTGAGCGAGCGCGGCGGCGAGTGCGGCGGCGAGCGCGGCGGCGGCGAGTACCTGACTTTGACGTAGTCCGACAGGAGCCAGCGGTAAATGGCCTTGGACGCGTGAGTCATGAAAGTTCGACCTTTGAAACTCGTCTTCTGCAGGAACCACGGCAGCGCCCCACAGTGGTCCAAGTGGAAACTGCACAGAAAGACCAGGACTAGACCAGGACTAGACCAGGACTAGACCAGGACTAGACCAGGACTAAACCAGGACTAAACCAGGACTAAACCAGGACAGACCAGGACTAAACCAGGACTAGACCAGGACTAAACCAGGACTAACCAGGACTAAACCAGGACTAGACCAGGACTAGACCAGGACTAGACCAGGACTAACCAGGACTAGACCAGGACTAAGACCAGGACTAGACCAGGACTAAACCAGGACTAAACCAGGACTAGACCAGGACTAGACCAGGACTAAACCAGGACTAGACCAGGACTAAACCAGGACTAGACCAGGACTAGACCAGGACTAGACCAGGACTAAACCAGGACTAGACCAGGACTAGACCAGGACTAAACCAGGACTAAACCAGGACTAAACCAGGACTAAACCAGGACTAAACCAGGACTAGACCAGGACTAGACCAGGACTAGACCAGGACTAGACCAGGACTAGTGAACCAGGACTAAACCAGGACTAAACCAGGACTACAGGACTAGACCAGGACTAGACCAGGACTACTACCAGGACTAAACCAGGACTAAACCAGGACTAAACCAGGACTAGACCAGGACTAGACCAGGACTAGACCAGGACTAAACCAGGACTAGACCAGGACTAGACCAGGACTAAACCAGGACTAGATCAGGACTGAATCAGGACTAAACCAGGACTGAACCAGGACTAAACCAGGACTGAACCAGGACTAGACTAGGACTAGACCAGGACTAGACCAGGACTGAACCAGGACTGAACCAGGACTAGACCAGGACTAGACCAGGACTAGACCAGGACTAGACCAGGACTAGACCGGGACTGAACCAAGACTGAACCAGGACTAGACCAGGACTAGACCAGGACTAGACCAGGACTAGACCAGGACTAGACCGGGACTAAACCAGGACTAGACCGGGACTAAACCAGGATTAGACCAGGACTGAACCAGGACTAGACCAGGACTAGAGGGTTTCTCACTGGCTGATGAGCAGGAGGTCCACCTCCGCGGGGTCGATCAGGTCGATGTACGGCAGAGCGTCCATCCCCTCCAGGCCCGGGTGGATCCCACAGTCCAACTACAACCACAGAGAAAAAAAGACAAAAACAATCAACTACAACCACAAAAAAAATAAATAAAATCAACTACAACCACAGAGAAAAACAACAAAAACAAAACAATCAACTACAGCTTTAAAGTGAGTTTAAAGTGAAATTAAAGTGATGTTAAAGTGAGTTTAAAGTGAGTTAAAAATGAAATTGAAGTGAGTTTAAAGTGAGTTTAAAATTAAATTAAAGTGAGTTTAAAGTGAGTTTAAAATGAAATTGAAGTGAGTTTAAAGTGAGTTTAAAATTCAATTGAAGTGAGTTTAAAGTGAGTTTAAAATTAAATTAAAGTGAGTTTAAAGTGAGTTTAAAGTGAAATTGAAGTGAGTTTAAAGTGAGTTTAAAATGAAATTGAAGTGAGTTTAAAATTCAATTGAAGTGAGTTTAAAGTGAGTTTAAAATTTAATTAAAGTGAGTTTAAAGTGAAATTGAAGTGAGTTTAAAGTGAGTTTAAAATTAAATTGAAGTGAGTTTAAAGTGAGTTTAAAATGAAATTAAAGTGAGTTTAAAGTGAAATTGAAATGAGTTTAAAGTGAAATTAAAGTGAGTTTAAAGTGAATTTAAAGTGAAATTAAAGTGAGTTTAAAGTGAGTTTAAAGTGAAATTGAAGTGAGTTTAAAATGACCAAGTCCTAAATCAAAAGTTACAAAAGACACAAAGGAGCATTATGATGTGAATCGCTTTTGCCAGACCGGGGACAGTCCCAGTTCTGAGCCCTGCGTCCCCCGTCACAGCAGATTTATCCAAAACCAGTGATTTGTCCCAGTTTTATTAAATAAATGTCCCAGGTGTCTCTATTTTGACATAAACTGTTATTTGTTTTGGTAAAATACAGAAAAGCTGCTTAAAAACAAAGCAAAACACAAAGAAAATGTAACTACACTGTAACTACACTGACTGGACCAGGACTAGACCAGGACTAGGCCAGAACTAGACCAGCACTGGACCAGGACAGGACCAGCACTGGACCAGGACAGGACCAGCACTGGACCAGCACTGGACCAGGACTAGACCAGCACTTGACCAGGACTAGACCAGGACTAGACCAGCACTGGACCAGGACTAGACCAGGACTGGACCAGGACTGGACCAGGACTGGACCAGGACTGGACCAGGACTGGACCAGGACTAGACCAGGACTGGACCAGGACTAGACCAGGACTGGACCAGGACTGGACCAGGACTGGACCAGGACTGGACCAGGACTGGACCAGCACTGGACCAGGACTAGACAGGACCAGCACTGGACCAGGACTAGACCAGCACTGGACCAGGACTGGACCAGGACTAGACCAGGACTAGACCAGGACTAGACCAGGACTAGACCAGGACTGGACCAGGACTAGACCAGCACTGGACCAGGACAGGACCACCAGGACCAGACACTGGACCAGCACTGGACCAGACAGGACACTGGACCAGCACTGGACCAGGACCACTGGACCAGGACCAGGACCAGGACTAGACCAGGACTAGACCAGGACTGGACCAGGACTAGACCAGGACTGGACCAGGACTGGACTGGACCAGGACTGGACCAGGACTGGACCAGGTATCAGGACTTTTCTTGCATAAAACAAATGGGACACATTCCACACGGACAGTTCGTACCATGATTTTTCGTCCTTTAAACTCCAGGATGATGCACGAACGCCCCACTTCTTGTCCCGCTCCACTGAAACACAAATATTTACACTTTTATTATTGATGTTCTAATAAAGCAGGACTGGACCGGGACTGGACCAGGTCTAGACCGGGTTCTGGACTCACAGGGGTCGGATCAGCAGCTGGTCGCTCTCCTCCGCCGGGACGATGATCTCGGGTTTTCGTTTCGCTGCCATTTTTATTATTTTAGTAAAAAAAATGCAGAAATTTCATTCAGTTTTTTAGCCCCATTAGCTCCGTGCGTTAGCCTCGTTAGCTCCGCACGAAGTTCCACCGCTGCAACACTCCAAAGGGTCCGGGCGGAACTAACGAATTCAGTTCCGCTAGTTGTTCGTCTTTGTTTTCGTCGCTATTTTAATATTTATCCGTGGTCTATAACAGCAAAGTGTCTCTGTAAATATTTAAAATTGAATAACTTTTTCAGTTTCTAACTTACATATAAATATTTGCGCTGTAGTGACGAAATTGCAGCACAAGATGGAGATATTTGTCATGGTCGTGTATCCAGCGCGTGGGCGGGAGAGGCAATTATTTTTTCCACGGGGCCACATGAGAAACAGAAAATATTGTGGAGGGTCAAAATGCTAAACTCAGTTCTGCATAATATTCATTGTATTTCTTTATATATAAAAAAAGCTGTAAATATTGTTCTGAGGAGCTGCTCAGACTGAGAAGAGTTTATGTTCTGACTAAACAATGAAAAAGCGAAGCTGCTGAACAAAAAATGTCATTTAAATAACACCTCTAGAATAAAAGCAATGCAACTTTAGTCCATGCATGTTTATTTTGTAATTCCAAATCAGATTCGAGGTAAGAGTTCAGTGTATAAAAAATTATATTATAAGAATTCTATATATATATATATATATATATATATATATATATATATATAAAATAAAAAATAAAAAATGTGTTTCTCACCTTCCACGGTGGTTGGTCTCTCACCCTCATTCAGCTCGGGTCGTCTACCAGAGGCCTGGGAGCTTGACAGTTCTGCGCAGTATCTTTGCTGTTCCCAGTACTGCACTTTTCTGGACTGAGATGTTCCGTTGTTTTTCCCGGTATCTGTTGTAGCCTCTTCCAGTTTGGGGGTTACAGCCCCGAGTGTCCGATCACCACAGGCACCACTGATGCCTTTACTTTCCAGGCTCTCTCCAGCTCTTCCTTGAGCCCCTGGTATTTCTCTAGCTTCTCGTGTTCCTTTTTCCTGATATTACCATCGCTTGGTATTGCGATGTCAACCACCACGGCTCTGCTCTGTTTCTTATCCACCACCACTATGTCTGGTTGGTTCATCTCCATCCTGTCAGTCTGTATCTGGAAGTCCCACAGGATCTTGGCTCGGTCATTCTCCACAACCTTTGGAGGTGTTTCCCACCTTGATCCTGGGGTCTCCAGCCCGTACTCTGCACAGATGTTTCTGGACACTCTGCCCGCCACTTGGTTATGTCGCTCCATGTTTGCTTTCCCTGCCAGCATCTTACACCCTGCAGTTATGTGCTGGACTGTCTCAGGAGCCTCTTTGCACAGTCGACACCGTGGGTCTTGTCTGGTGTGGTAGATCTGGGCCTCTATTGCTCGAGTGCCCAGGGCCAGGATCAGTGCCTCTGTGTGTCCTGGTAGGATTTCTTGATATCAGCCACTTCAGTTATGTTCCGGTGGTTCGCCCCATGTAGGGGTTTGTCCTGCCATGATGGTCCCTCCAGCACCTCTTCCTCTGGACCCCACTGTCTGAGACACACACACATATATATATATATATATATATATATATATATATATATATATATATATATATATATATATATATATATATATATATATATATATATATATATATAAGAATATGATGTATTAAGAATATAAAGACTAAAGAGTAGAAAGGGGGGTAATTAGGGGTAGAATTGTATTATGTATCATGTTTAGGACATGAGGCAACATAAGATGTCAGGTGTTTCCTGTTTGTTCTACAGTTTAAACGTTGAACTTCATGTGACTTCAGTGACTTTGAGCTTTGAGGTGCTTCCTGTTTCCTTTAGCGGATGTGACATGTGGTTAAGACGATTCTATATGAGCTGATGATTTTCACTTCACTGGGCTCAGGTTCAGCCTCCTGAGGTGGTCAAGAGCGACTCTGTTTCTCCTGAGGTGGTCAAGAGCGACTCTGTTTCTCCTGAGGTGGTCAAGAGCGACTCTGTTTCTCCTGAGGTGGTCAAGAGCGACTCTGTTTCTCCTGAGGTGGTCAAGAGCGACTCTGTTTCTCCTCGGAGAGAAGAGGACAAAAAGGCTTCATCAAATGAGCACAGAAACATTTAGAAGTTGTGTGAAGTTCTCCTGATTTCAACAAAAAGACGACTTCCTTTTGGTGAGTACCTTTTAAGATCTGACCTCCTCTGTAAACAGTGTTGGGGAGTAACAGATTACATGTACCAGAGTAATCAGAGTACAAATTATGAGTAACTGTATTCAGTTACAGTTACTGTTTCAGTGTCATTACCGGAAACTAAACCAGGACTAAACCAGGTCTAAAACCAGGACTAAACCAGATCTAAACCAGGACTAAACCAGGTCTAAACTAGATCTAAACTAGATCTAAAACCAGGACTAAATAAGGACTAAACCAGGTCTAAAACCAGGACTAAACCAGGTCTAAACCAGGACTAAACCAGGTCTAAACTAGATCTAAACTAGATCTAAAACCAGGACTAAATAAGGACTAAACCAGGTCTAAAACCAGGACTAAACCAGGTCTAAACCAGGACTAAACCAGGTCTAAACCAGGACTAAACCAGGTCTAAACCAGGTCTAAACCAGGACTAAAACCAGGTCTAAAACCAGGACTAAACCAGGACTAAATCCTGCTGTGTGGACGTGTCTCTTCTTCTTCTGTCAATAATATTTTTAATTTGGTTCAGTAAAGTTTGGACTTTTTATTTTCTTTTATCAGATAAAACATTTTCTGTTACGATTTCCTTCGTCTTTGTTTCTCTGCAGCAAATCAAGTATCCAAAGTAATCAGATTACATTACTCACCTAAAGTAATTTAATGGATTATGTTACAAACTACATTTTGGGGTGTGTAATCTGTAATCTGTAGGGGATTACATTTTAAAAGTAAACTTCCCAACACTGCACACTGGACACCGACACATATGTGCTGCTTTGTGCACTGTGCACATGATCACACTTGTCTCGACCGAGATAGAAAACGGGGAATTTCTTGTCCAAGTCGTTGTTAAATGTGCATTTGTGCTTCGGCGTGTTTCAGACTGACCGACTGTTTGTGTCTCGCTCCTTCTGATGCACAGACGCTACGAGAGACGCTCAGTTTAATGTCCCAAAGAAAAATAATGAAAACCCGGAAATTTACATCATTTTATTTAAAAAAAACAAAAAACAAAAACGGACGGCCAGGACACGACGTGAAAAATGGACATGTCCGGGGAAAAACAGACGTTTGGTCACCCTGTGAAAATAAGTTTGTGAACGGTCAAGTTCAGGATTATTTTTATGAACCTGTTTTTCTTTTGTTCAAAACCTGTAACAGATAATATTGGAAATAACAGTGTAATGACTAAAGTATTAGTGTGTGTGGTCATAGAGCAGAAGCAGCACAGTTCAGTGTAAACTGTTGTTCACGGTCACTCATGACTTTTTCTGTCCTTACAGAATTAAAGTGTCTCTGTTCCACCAAAGCCCTGGCTTCTGTCTTCACGTGTGTTACATTTATCAAATCCACTCAACATGTGGATTAGAATTCAGAGCAACAAACTTGTTCAATGTCTCTGTTTCTGTTTCCTTCATTTGATCTTTTGCTACAGACAGAAAAAGTGTGACTTTAAAATCAAATACAGACTTAGTTGATTGAATGAGTGTGTTTACATGCACATCAGTGTCCTGTTACGATCGGGTTTTTGGAGGATTCCGGTTTCTTCATGGTGCATGTGCACACAGTGTCCCAGTTATGAGAAACTGTAGCTGGAATATTCCGATAGTAACTGGGAAACTGTGACATGTAAACGCAGTATCCTGAATACTGCAACGTAAAGTTGAGTCACATCTTCATCACAACATAACGACATAAATGACAAACATAAATAAAGTGACAAACATAAATAAAGTGATCATACATGAGTGAAATGAGTAAAATAAAGAGCTGTGTTAAACCTGCACATGTAAAATCTGCACTCGTCTGATCTCTGAAAAGCTAAAACATGAACTATCTCCTACGATATACACACTGAACAGACTCACCATCATTATCACCTCCTCTGTCACAAAAAGAACACACATAATCCACTGAGTCGTGTCCTTTAGTCCCACAGAAGCTGAATCGCATCAGCGGCACAAGGAGCGAGTTGTTTTTATCAGCGCTAACAGTTTATGCTAATTAGCCCTGCGGTTTTAAGTTTCGTTTCTGTAAAACGTAAACAAATGTGATCAAAGTTGAATGATCTGATCAAACGGGCTGATGTGTCTATAGTGTTTATGGTTTAGATGTTGTAAAGTTGAGTTTATTTATGCAGAAGATTTAATGAAGAATCTGTTGGGTTTGATGTGTGCAGTGGATTGTGGGATATCGTACCGCTGGTTAAACCTCCCAAACTTCCTCTGCTTCCTCTTTTCCTGGTTTATTAAATTGATTTAAGTTCATTTTTGCATTAGAGCATTTGTAAGATTATGTGAAGAAACCGGGATACTCCATTTGATCATGTCACAGGGACATGAGTGTCCCGGTTTCTCCGCGCGCATGTAAACACAGTATCCCGAATCCTGACATAACCGGGACACTGATGTGCATGAAAACACACTCATTCTTACATATGATTTACTATGTGTGATTTTATGTGTATTTAGTTACAGTTACTTTATTTGAACAGTTTAAAAAGTGATTTTACTTGACACTTTCTTTCCTTTGTTCTGATGCAGAGCTACAAGATCCACCAACAGAATGACCTTCACATGTGACCAGTGTGGAAAAGTGTTGGCAAATGCTTCTGAACTGAAAAAACACTACAGAACTCACACAGGAGAAAGACCATACGAGTGTGATCAGTGTGGGACGGGATTCAAACGATCAAATCATCTTCATCGACATATGAGAATCCACACAGGAGAGAAACCGTACGAGTGTGACCAGTGTGGGATCCAATTTAGACACTCTAGTCATCTCCATCGGCATATGAGAATCCACACAGGGGTAAAACCTTACACGTGTGATGTTTGTGAGAAGACATTTTCACGGTCAGGCACCTTAAAATCACATATGAGAGTCCACACTGGAGAGAAACCATTTGAATGTGACGTTTGTGAGAAGACATTTTCACGGTCAGGCACCTTAAAATCACATATGAGAATCCACACAGGAGAGAAACCGTATGAGTGTGACCAGTGTGGGGTCCAGTTTAGACAGCCTAGTGCCCTCCATCAACATATAAGAATCCACACAGGGGTAAAACCACACAGATGTGATGTTTGTGAGAAGACATTTTCACAGTCAGGCAAATTAGAATCACATATGAGAGTCCACACTGGAGAGAAACCCTACAGATGTGATGTTTGTGAGAAGACATTTTCAGATTCAGGCACCTTAAAATTACATATGAGAGTCCACACTGGAGAGAAACCGTATGAGTGTGACCAGTGTGGGGTCCAGTTTAGACAGTCTAGTGCCCTCCATCAACATATGAGAATACACACAGGGGTAAAACCATACAGATGTGATGTTTGTGAGAAGACATTTTCACTGTCAGGCGACCTAAAATCACATAGGAGAGTCCACACTGGAGAGAAACCGTACGAGTGTGACCAGTGTGGGATAAGATTTAGAGACTCAAGTACCCTCCATAAACATAAGACAATCCACACAGGGGTAAAACCACACAAATGTGATGTTTGTGAGAAGACATTTTCACGGTCAGGCTCCCTAAAATCACACATGAGAGTCCACACTGGAGAGAAACCATACAGATGTGATTTTTGTGAGAAGACATTTTCACACTCAGGCTCCCTAAAATCACATATGAGAATCCACACTGGAGAGAAACCGTACAGATGTGACCAGTGTGAGAAAACTTTCTCTCGATCTTCCAGTCTCAATACACACATGAGAGTTCACTTCTGGCACAGACTATACGAGTGTGACCAGTGTGAAAAGTTCTTCAGAACATCCCAGGAACTGTCCAGTCACTACCGAACGCACACAGGAGACGAACCAGACGACTGAAGAAAGAGGGAAGGATTTGGGGTCTGTGGGGAAAGGAGAAAGAGCTGCTGAGGCCGGATCAAGTGAGCCTAAAGTCAGACTCAAGAAGCTGGAGATCAGGCTTCAGAGACTCCAGACTGTGGAGTTGGCCGATGTGTAGTGTCAAAAATACAAGTGTTAAATGACACGTTAAGATGTTTTTCTTTCCATCCATGTTTGTTCATCTGTTCTTTGTTGTATTGTTTTTAAACTTTGTGCGTTTAGTCTTGTTTGACTGCACTTCCTGAAATTAAAATTCCAGTTCCCTTAATTAAAATATTAAAATGAGAAAATAAAATCTGTGTTTTTGTTCTTGCTTGTCTTGTTTTATGTTTCACAAATGCCTCAAAAACTTTAGAAATGAAACAAACACACACAAAGAGCTGAGAAACAGTGTGAGCTTCTTTTAACATTTAACAGGTGAAGCACTAAATGTTCCTCAGAGGTGAGAGAATTAAAAATTAAATTCAGGATTTTAATCTTAAATTTACACGATTTGGTGAGTTTAAGTTAAAGTGCATTGGACAGATTCAGTCTTGGTTTAGTCCTGGTTAGACCTGGTTTAGTCCTGGTTTAGACCTGGTATAATCCTGGTTTAGACCTGGTTTAGACCTGGTTCAGTCCTGTTTTAGTCCGGGTTCAGGTGTTTCCTGTTTGTTCTACAGTTTAAACGTTGAACTTCATGTGACTTCAGTGACTTTGAGCTTTGAGGTGCTTCCTGTTTCCTTTAGCGGATGTGACATGTGGTTAAGACGATTCTATATGAGCTGATGATTTTCACTTCACTGGGCTCAGGTTCAGCCTCCTGAGGTGGTCAAGAGCGACTCTGTTTCTCTGGTGGTCTCTGTTTCTCCTGAGGTGGTCAAGAGCGACTCTGTTTCTCCTGAGGTGGTCAAGAGCGACTCTGTTTCTCCTCGGAGAGAAGAGGACGAAAAGGCTTCATCAAATGAGCACAGAAACATTTAGAAGTTGTGTGAAGTTCTCCTGATTTCAACAAAAAGACGACTTCCTTTTGGTGAGTACCTTTTAAGATCTGACCTCCTCTGTAAACAGTGTTGGGGAGTAACAGATTACATGTACCAGAGTAATCAGAGTACAAATTATGAGTAACTGTATTCAGTTACAGTTACTGTTTCAGTGTCATTACCGGAAACTAAACCAGGACTAAACCAGGTCTAAACCAGATCTAAACTAGAGCTAAACCAGGTCTAAAACCAGGACTAAACCAGGACTAAATCCTGCTGTGTGGACGTGTCTCTTCTTCTTCTGTCAATAATATTTTTAATTTGGTTCAGTAAAGTTTGGACTTTTTATTTTCTTTTATCAGATAAAACATTTTCTGTTACGATTTCCTCGTCTTTGTTTCTCTGCAGCAAATCAAGTATCCAAAGTAATCAGATTACATTACTCACCTAAAGTAATTTAATGGATTATGTTACAAACTACATTTTGGGGTGTGTAATCTGTAATCTGTAGGGGATTACATTTTAAAAGTAAACTTCCCAACACTGCACACTGGACACCGACACATATGTGCTGCTTTGTGCACTGTGCACATGATCACACTTGTCTCGACCGAGATAGAAAACGGGGAATTTCTTGTCCAAGTCGTTGTTAAATGTGCATTTGTGCTTCGGCGTGTTTCAGACTGACCGACTGTTTGTGTCTCGCTCCTTCTGATGCACAGACGCTACGAGAGACGCTCAGTTTAATGTCCCAAAGAAAAATAATGAAAACCCGGAAATTTACATCATTTTATAAAAAAAAACAAAAAACAAAAACGGACGGCCAGGACACGACGTGAAAAATGGACATGTCCGGGGAAAAACAGACGTTTGGTCACCCTGTGAAAATAAGTTTGTGAACGGTCAAGTTCAGGATTATTTTTATGAACCTGTTTTTCTTTTGTTCAAAACCTGTAACAGATAATATTGGAAATAACAGTGTAATGACTAAAGTATTAGTGTGTGTGGTCATAGAGCAGAAGCAGCACAGTTCAGTGTAAACTGTTGTTCACGGTCACTCATGACTTTTTCTGTCCTTACAGAATTAAAGTGTCTCTGTTCCACCAAAGCCCTGGCTTCTGTCTTCACGTGTGTTACATTTATCAAATCCACTCAACATGTGGATTAGAATTCAGAGCAACAAACTTGTTCAATGTCTCTGTTTCTGTTTCCTTCATTTGATCTTTTGCTACAGACAGAAAAAGTGTGACTTTAAAATCAAATACAGACTTAGTTGATTGAATGAGTGTGTTTACATGCACATCAGTGTCCTGTTACGATCGGGTTTTTGGAGGATTCCGTTTTTTTCATGGTGCATGTGTGACCGGTGTGTCTCTCTTTTTATTTCAAAGACCCACAGAAGCTGCTGGAGTTTGGTGTGACAGCAGTTTATTCTGCACAGAATCTAGGAAACATTTGTTGTGAATTGATTTGTAGTGGACATTCATCATGTGTTTCATCTGTAGAAAACAATCATTTATTATCCTCGAGCAAAACTAAGCAAAACTAAGAAGGAAAAACACGATCAATTCAAATATACTGTAAACTGACTTCAGCAGATTGTGGCCAAACAAACATAAAATACTTCAGTACAACACACAACTGTCAGCTGAGCAATAAAATATCTACACATGAGTGAATTAATATTTTTGTCCACACAGTTTCACAGCCACGTGACCTCGTCTCGAGTTCTCCAGAACAAATAGGAGAACTCAGAGTTCGCATGAGTTTAGTAAGTGCAGGTGCGGCGGGCACCAGGAGATGGCGCAAGTTCACAATTTATCAGGATTTAACAACTCTCATATTAACTATGTTACACATGTACACACAGTATCCCAGTTTCAGTGTCCTGGTTATGAGAAACTGTAGCTGGAATATTCCGATAGTAACTGGGAAACTGTGACATGTAAACGCAGTATCCTGAATACTGCAACGTAAAGTTGAGTCACATCTTCATCACAACATAACGACATAAATAAAGTGACAAACATAAATAAAGTGACAAATAAAGTGACAAACAAAGTAAACATAAATAAAGTACAAAATAAAGTGACAACATAAATAAAGTGACATAAATAAAGTGACATAAAGTGACAAACAAAAAATAAAGTAACTAAAGTGACATAATAAAGTGACCGACACATAAATAAAGTGACAGACATTAATAAAGTGGACAAACAAAAAAAATAAATAAAGTGACATAAAAACATAAATAAAGTGACCGACATAAATAAAGTGACAAACGACATAAATAAAGTAAATAAAGTGACAAGTGACATAATAAAGTGACGACAATAAAGTGACAACAAAAAATAAAGTGACAAACATAAATACTAAAGTGACAGACATAATAAAGTGACAAACATAAAATAAAGTGACCGACATAAATAAAGTGACAGACATTAATAAAGTGACAAACAAAAAATAAAGTGACAAACATAAATAAAGTGACAAGACATAAATAAAGTGACCGACATAAATAAAGTGACAGACATTAATAAAGTGACAAACAAAAAAATAAAGTGACAAACATAAATAAAGTGACCGACATAAATAAAGTGACAGACATAAATAAAGTGACCGACATAAATAAAGTGACAGACATTAATAAAGTGACAAACAAAAAAATAAAGTGACAAACATAAATAAAGTGACAGACATAATAAAGTGACAAGACATAAATAAAGTGACCGACATAAATAAAGTGACAAACATTAAATAAAGTGACATAAATAAAGTGACAAGACATTAAATAAAGTGACAAACAAAAAATAAAGTGAAACAAAAATAAAGTGACAAACATAAATAAAGTGACAGACATAAATAAAGTGACAGACATAAATAAAGTGACAAACAAATTAAATAAAGTGACAAACAAAAAATAAATAAAGTGACCGACATAAATAAAGTGACCGACATAAATAAAGTGACAGACATTAAATAAAGTGACAAACAAAAAAATAAAGTGACAAACAATAAATAAAGTGACCGACATAAATAAAGTGACAAACATAAATAAAGTGACAAACAAAATAAAGTGACAGACATAAATAAAGTGACAGACATAAATAAAGTGACAAACAAAATAAAGTGACCGACATAATAAAGTGACAAACATAAATAAAGTGACAAACAAAAAATAAAGTGACAGACATAAATAAAGTGACAACATAAATAAAGTGAGTGACTGACATAAATAAAGTGACCGACATAAATAAAGTGACAACATTAATAAAGTGACATAATAAAGTGACAAAAAAAATAAAGTGACAAACATAAATAAAGTGATAAAGTGACAACATAATAAAGTGAAATAAATAAAGTGACGACAAGACATAAATGAAATAAATAAAGTGACAAACATAAATAAATAAAGTAAAGTGACAAACATAAATAAAGTGACGACATAAATAAAGTGACAAACATAATAAAGTGACAAGACATAAATAAAGTGACAAGTGACATAATAAAGTGACAAACAAAAATAAAGTGACGACAAAATAAAGTGACCGACATAAATAAAGTGACAAACATAAATAAAGTGACAGACATAAATAAAGTGACAAACATAAATAAAGTGACAAACATAAATAAAAGTGACAGACATAAATAAAGTGACCGACATAAATAAAGTGACAAACATAAATAAAGTGACAGACATAAAATAAGTGACAACATAAAGTGAAAACATAAATAAAGTGACCGACATAAATAAAGTGACAAAACATAAATAAAGTGACAGAACATAATAAAGTGACAACAAAAAATAAAGTGACCGACATAAAGTGACAATGACAAATAAAGTGACAAAATAAATAAAAAATAATAAAGTGACAACCATAAATAAAGTGACAAACAAAAAATAAAGTGACCGACATAAATAAAGTGACAAACATAAATAAAGTGACAGACATTAATAAAGTGACAAACAAAAAATAAAGTGACCAACATAAATAAAGTGACAAACATAAATAAAGTGACAGACATTAATAAAGTGACAAACAAAAAATAAAGTGACCAACATAAATAAAGTGACAAACATAAATAAAGTGACAAAGTGAACAAAACATAAATGACAAGTGACAGAAATAAAGTGACAAACAAAAAATAAAGTGACCGACATAAATAAAGTGA
>NW_026571036.1:1600863-1608363 GCF_026225935.1 Boleophthalmus pectinirostris
GAGTCATTTTCAGGGAACATGAAAAAACAATTTGTTTTATCCCTTTCAGAGCGTCTAGAAAACCAAATTACACAACAAAACCTGCCCATGTTTCTCCACGCTGCTGAAGTCAGTGACATAGTGTGTCCGTGTCATGGCGGCGTAGGTACCATTGACCATGGAGACGTGACGGTGCAAAGCCTTTATTCTTTTAACTAAGATCGGCTGTACATGTTTGTAATGTTACTGTATTGACAGTTTTTTATTTTTTATTTTTTATTAGTACTTCAGATCCAGATACAAACAAAAGGCACCACCCAAAGATCACATTCAAACATAGCAACAAATAAAATAAAAAATCACAGTTGTGAAGAAAAACAAAAACAAAAAGAAACATTCATGAACGAACTATGGGGCAAATTGTAAGCATGTAATCAAAGGAACAATCTACCTCATTCAAAAGAATACAAGAATAGTCTTGTGTTTTTTGCTTCCTAAATGACTCCTTCTAGTTGCCATTTTAATTTACTCTTTTAGTTATAACGTAGAAGAAAATGTTAGACAGAAGTTGTTGTTCAGGCCTCACTCAACAGAATGGCCGCTCTTCTGTTCTGGTGTTTTCTTTGGTGTTTATTTAACCATTGTCTGTAAGTATTACATGGCAAAACATAATTATACTGTTTATTATTGACTTTTATGATTGAAATGTATGAGTCACACATTTTTGGCGTGTCATTGTTGTGTAAATTAGCCCGCTATTCATATGGAATTTCGCGATGCTAGTCGTTATGCTAAACTATTTAGATTTCTGACTGTAACTTGAACTGTTGGTGCTATTTATAATTTGTGAAATATATATTGATATTAATAGTCATTTCTGTATATGTTTATTGATACAGTTTCACAAAAAAGTGGAATCAGTAAATTTCACAGTCATCTGTTGTCTGTCAGTGCAGCGTCTAGCGAGGCCGTTTACGTTGTTATACTGTAATGGTTGGGAAAAGCAGGCAGAAATATCAGGCGATTTTGTGCGAAGGTGTTTGTTCTGTCGTTGCACATATTATTAATTTATTAAATAAAATTATGTTATGACTTAACAGTTTGTTATTGTGTCACATGTCGACCAGTTTCTGCAAAAACACTGATCATTCTGAGCTCGGAGGCTCTGACGCCTACAGCACCGACCGCCGCCTACAGCACCGACCAACCAACTACAGCACCGAACATCTTGTGAAGTTCGCGGACGACACAACTCATCACCGAGGGCACGAGACTCACGACAGGAAAGAGGTGGACCTTCTGACCGCGCGGTGCAGAAACAACAACCCCAGCTGAACGTCGGCAAGATTAAGGAGATTGTTGTCGACTTCCAGAGAGGCCACACCCAACACCAATGACCGCCAACGCCAATGACCATCGACAGTGCTGCTGTGGAAGTCATTTGTACGGACTCGCATGAAGATGCCTTTAAGCACTTGCACGTGGCAGACACCTCCACAGGGGCTCATCATGGAACCACAGCAGATGAACTCATAGTGCCCACGTGACAGCGCTGTCCTGTGCAGAACCGGTAAGGAAGATACAGTCATGTTAAAAGAGCAGTTTGCTTAAACGACCAGCTCGCTCAGCTTCTTTTTCTATGTTCCTCTCACACAGACTGCCTGAACTGACGAAGGCAACACATCCAGGAAACCTTTAAACACCATCACACACTTGGGTGCGGCACCACAAAGGAAGGTAAATCAATAAAGAGTCTTGTAAAATATTAACAGGTGAGGAAAGCTCTTTCAAGTGAAATGTTTTACCCGATACAGCACTCAGCCCTGTGCTCACACTGTGGGTCTGGATCTGGGCCGTGCTGCTCTGTGAGGCCCCATCGACACTTAAAAGTAATCTCCACACAAACTCAACCCCTTACTTTTTCTGTTTCTGTGTCTGTATGAATGAGTCTCTTGTTTCACAGATTTAAACTCTCACCTTAAAAACAATCCACTGTCAGGGCCAGCTAGCTCTGGACAGTCTCTACCGAACTGCAGAGAAGAAAAGGACAGTTTTATTTCTCTCTAGAATCTCTTAAATTAAACAAGGTTTCCAATTAAATTAATGTTACAGTTTTTGTACCTCTTATAAGTAGAATCTCCTTCTGGAATGGTTTCCATCGCAGAATTTCTAGCTGCCACAGAGGTGCGAGGTTTGTCCCTAGACAAAAAACAAAACAAAAAAACCCCTTACCATTCCAGCCTATTTGTCCAAAAACATTAGACTAAAATAACCCTCAATTAAAATCAAATCTGTTTCTGAACCCGTTGGAGCAGAAACACACGACTGGACTCTGTGTGAAGCTGAGGCTCTGTAGTTTTGGCTTCAGCCGTCTGATAAACTCTCATTGTAAGTGGGGACAAGCTCTGCACAGGATAGTCAGATTTCACCTTAATTATTTGGGGTAAATATAAGAACAGGTGAGGCTGGTGTCTCTGTGGATGGTCTGAGAGAAGCAGACTGAGGACTGAGGTCGTGGTTCTCGTCTGGAAAAAGGCGTCTTGTCGTCTCCGGGCGAGTGGAGAGTCTCTGCCTCAAGTGGAGGAGTTCAAGTCTGTCGGGGTTTTGTTCTCGAGTGACGGGAGGATGGAGCGAGAGATTGACAGGTGGACAGGTGCAGCGTGGGCAGATTGACAGGTGGACAGGTGCAGCGTGGGCAGATTGACAGGTGGACAGGTGCAGCGTGGGCAGATTGACAGGTGGACAGGTGCAGCGTGGGCAGATTGACAGGTGGACAGGTGCAGCGTGGGCAGTGATGTGGTCTCTGTATCGGTCGTTGTGGTGAAGAGGAGCTGAGTCTGGATTTAGCGTCAGTCTCTGTTCCTCCCCTCACCTCTGGTCATGACCCGAAGAACCAGATCCACGATACAAGAGACACAAATGAGTTTCCTCCACAGGGCGGCGTCCAGGCGTCTCCCTTAAAGACAGAGTGAGGAGCTCGGAGTAGAGCCGCTGCTCCTCCACGTGGAGAGGAGCGTCTGAGGGGAGGACGTCTGTTCTGACGTCTCCTGGACGTGTCCCTCAGGAGGTGTTCATGTCCCACCGGGAGGAGGCCCCGGGGAAGACCCAGGACACACTGGAGGGACCATGTCTCTGGACTGGGAACACCTCAGGATCAGTTTTAACAGAAGTTGGACGTGGACTAGGAGCAGAATCTGTCCCCACTTCACACTAACTGTCCTGTCCAGTGAAGCCTTCAGGTCAGAAAACCTCATGAAACAAAACTATTCCATGTGTCTTACAAGGTTAAAATCTAAACAAGTCTGTTGTTTAAGCTGAGGCTTTTACATTCACAAATACAAAATTTAATTGATTAAAATAATGTCTGTGGTCTGTTCTCACCTCTGATTGGCCGAGGGCGTTTCTCTTTTGAATAAAATGCCTTGTTCCATGGAGGAGTCGCTCTTGACTGACATTCCTCTGGGGGCTGGCTCAGAGCTTAAAACAAAAATAATATTTAAAATGATCCTTTTAGAGCATAAAGTGTGAAGACTTTTTGATACAGACAAAGCATGTTAGTGTTCCCAGGACCTTCCCTCTGTGAGCTCCTCTGCACCAACATGAACCTCCTGATAAAACTGTTGTAGTTATGGAGACTTTATGATCAATGAGCCACTCAACTTTACCAGCAGTGATTCTAGGACTAAACCAGGACTAAACCAGGACTAGGACTAAATCTAGGACTAAACCAGGACTAAACCAGGACTGAACCAGGAACCAGGACTAAACCTGGACTAAACCAGACTAAACCTGGACTAAACAGATCTAAACCAGGACTAAATCAGGATCAGGATCAAACAAGCTCAGCTAAAAGACTTTCTCCAGAGAAAGAAGAGGAACAGTGTGACCTGATCAGGCTGTGAATATTGTCAGTGTTTTCTGAATATTCATCTGTAAATGTCATGTGACGATCTTTTATTTGTGTAAAACTCTTGGTTCATAACACAAATGTGAGGAATTTCACTAAACATGCTCCTCATCATCACTCAACTTTAGCCAAGACTGCACCTCATTGGTTTAACCTTTCCCATTAAAATGTAGGTGTGTGGTCATAAAAAGACATAGACTCTGTTATCGTGGAGGAGACTCCAGTCTGTTCACTTCTGTGCAGCTCCAGGAGGAGCTCAGTCTTTGAGTCAGACACAGAGCAGATCCTTATCTTTTCCTCTGGACAAAAACATTCCAGAGAGACAAAGCCCGACAAGTGAAAACTTGCAAGTTCTCTCTTCTAAATCTGTGCCCGTCTTTTGTCTTTTGATGTGTTTTATCCAAATTACTCGTTTGATTGTTCAGACGAACATCTCCTCTCTCCTGGTCGTATGCACATGCTTCACACAATGATTCACTGATCAGTTTAAACACATTTCGATCGATTACAACTCTTAAAGTTGTACCTAATCTCAGATCTTTAGACTCCAGCCTAGACGAGTCTACACTCATTTACATATTTCATATTTAAATGCTTCAGTTTAACTTGGTCAATAAAAAAAACACAGTTTGCTTTGGTGAATAGTGATGTTATTTACAGATGTGAGTCACTGATAAGGACGAGAATTTACAAACCTTCAGAACAACTGTTTAATTGATTATTAATACATTCACTTAGATCATTGATTCTATTGGATTGATAATATTTCTCAACATTTGTTGAGTGGGGCCCCAAAACTTTACTTCTAGTCAAAGTCAAACTCACAAAGGCCACGTGAGTCCTGCTTCAACTTAGAACTCTTAAATTCCAGTCTGTAATATCAGTTAAACTCACACACTCCTGTTCTTTTGTTTGAGCTGCCAGAAAAGGGACCAGATCTTTATTATCACTGGTGTTATTTTCTGTATAGTTATAATTATTTGCCTTATTGTTGCTCTGTGGTTTGTTCTCACCTCTGATTGGTCGAGGGCGGCTCTTTACTGAAAAAAATGGGCATGTCCATGGAGGAGTCGCTCTTGACTGACATTCCTCTGGGGGCTGGCTCAGGTCTGGAGTCTGTCTCAGAGCTTAAAACAAAAATAACATTTAAAATGATCCTTTTAGAGCATAAAGTGTGAAGACTTTTTGATACAGACAAAGCATGTTAGTGTTCCCAGGACCTTCCCTCTGTGAGCTCCTCTGCACCAACATGAACCTCCTGATAAAACTGTTGTAGTTATGGAGACTTTATGATCAATGAGCCACTCAACTTTACCAGCAGTGATTCTAGGACTAAACCAGGACTAAACCAGGACTGAACCCGGACTTAAACAGGACTAAACCTGGACTAAACCAGGACTGAACCAGGACAAAACAAAGACTAAATCAGGAGTATCCATAACTCAGCTGGATCTTTGGAAACCATCAGAACTCTTCTGACAGTGCGTGGGAACGAGGTGATTGATTTTGAGTAAAGATCAGATTTGCAGACTCTGAGGAGGATGTTTTTACATCGTCCTTTGCTCATGTGAGTCTCAGCAGAGACTCGTCTTATATTAGTGAGACAAAAAGATGAAGGTCCTGTCCATTCTCGCCTCTGATTGGCTGAATGTTCATCCTTGAAGAAAATGGGATGAGACTTGGAGCCGTGGCTCCTCACTGGACCCTGGACTGAAAATCTCAAATCTGTGTTTTTAGTGGAGGTCAGGAGTCTCTGTTTGGACCTTCTCCAGATCTGAGCCAGGATCCTGCTCAGGAGAACCTGGACACTCAAAGGTACTCCACACTCAGACTGAGGGACCTAAAGACTTGACTGAGGGACCTAAAGACTCGACTGAGGGACCTAAAGACTCGACTGAGGGACCTAAGACTCTGACTGAGGACCTAAAGACTCGACTGAGGGACCTAAAGACTCGACTGAGGGACCTAAAGACTCGACTCAGACCAGTCCAAAGTGACTTGAACGATGAGGACCTGAGTGTGACTCGACTGCTGCCCCTGACTGGACAGATGTTCTCCACATGTTCACACTACACTCATGTTCATTCTGTTTGTTCTTTCAGTCTGACAGGAGAACACCAAGTCTGACTTTAAAACATGTTTTACACCAGTTACTTAATCTAAAGCATTTTCAGACGACAGTTGAAATCACAGACTGAAATGTAACAAACAATTATAAAGAGAAGGTAAAAATAAATAAATAAATAAATAAAATCTGACCTGGGTCTGTGTGACGAGATCCTCGGGTTTTGATTTGCAGACATGAGAGACAGTCTCTGTGGACGACTTCAGGAAAAAAGGATTAAATCACAACCTGTGCTGCACCAGCCACTCACACCACAGTCCACAGTCTGACATATTCTTTCTTTTTTAGCAGCGTCTCCTGTCTCTCCAGCATCTCAAACAGCCTGGACTCTGCCATCTTTAGTCCTGGTTCAGTTCTGGTTTAGTCCTGGTTCAGTCCTGGTTTAGTCCTGGTTTAGTCCTGGTTCAGTCCTGGTTTAGTCCTGGTTCAATCTTTCCCCATGTCATCGTGGACTTTGTCGCTTAGATCTTGTCCGACCACATTCCAATACAAAGAAACACAAACAGAGTTTACTGTAAGTCACAGTCTTTCTAAAAATAAACTCCAAACATTTTAAAACTGTGATATTAATTTCTGGTATCAGCTCCTTCTGTTTTTTACATTCTGTTAAATATAGATGCACAATTTAAGTCTGAGAAAACAAATTTAATTAAACACTGCCCTGTTGGTCTCTACACAGAAACATTTTACTTTTACTTTGCTGCTTAGTTCCACTCAGCAGATTTAAAAAAATAAGTCACGTTAGACTGAAGGACTTTTATATTCTTAAAGATTTACTGAAGATAAACTGGAGACACGTTACATGTTAATCCTGAGTTACACAAACATTCCCATAAAAGCTCCAGCAGACTAAAAATACAAAATATAACCACAAAATACAAGCAAACTGTTTAAGAATAAGAAAATGCAAGTATTCAATGTAGTCAAAGTGCAGTTATTGAGAATACAGAAGTAATAATCTCATTCTAACTCACCTAGAAACTCCCTCTGCTGCATCACATCAAACTGGTTTAAGCACAGACGCACGAGCGTTTATAAAAGCTCTGATGCAGTTTTCTGCCAAGCAACACATGACACACAGTCTAAATCTACTGGATGTTTTTGCTTTTAGAGACAAGTGCCAGTTGTGCCTTTAAGCGTCTAGAGCAGGGGTGGGCAAACTACGGCCCGGGGGTCGTATGCGGCCCTTTAAACCTTTTAATCCGGCCCAAAGAACTGGAATAAATTACAGTAATAAACCTTGTTTATGTTTTATTTGTCATGCATTTCCGGTGTTTCCCAGTAGATGGCGACACTATATACACATAGAGGTGCAGAGTATTATGTTGGCCGCAATGCTTTAAGGGAAAGTGCTGTACTCTTACACTTAAACTCTTAGACTCTATGTTGTAATTATCAATGCAATAAACATCATAGAGTTTGGTTTTACTGCACTCACAGGTGTATGTGTGTGACTGTACGATGTGAGCTTTATTTTTGAGCTGTTTTA
>NW_026571036.1:1613363-1655863 GCF_026225935.1 Boleophthalmus pectinirostris
TAACTATACAGAAAATAACAATAATCAAACAAAAGAACAGGAATAAGTGAATAATTCAGGCAAATATGAACTAAAATGCACTCACGTGTATAAAATATATGTCTTAATAAAGTAAGTTAAATGTGTATTATAATTAATAATGTAAGGTACAAATCATTTTTGAGGTCTGTGGATTTTGATTTTACTGAAGAAAAAAAATGTTTGCTCCGACGCACTTTTTCAAAGATCCATTCAAAATGTGGATACTCCTGTTTTAGTCCTGGTTTAGTCCTAGAATCACTGCTGGTAAAGTTGAGGAGGTTCATGTTGGTGCAGAGGAGCTCACAGAGGGAAGGTCCTGGGAACACTAACATGCTTTGTCTGTATCAAAAAGTCTTCACACTTTATGCTCTAAAAGGATCTTTTTAAATGTTATTTTTGTTTGTTTTAAGCTCTGAGACAGACTCCAGACCTGAGCCAGCCCCCAGAGGAATGTCAGTCAAGAGCGACTCCTCCATGGACATGCCCATTTTATTCAATAAAGAGCCGCCCTCGACCAATCAGAGGTGAGAACAAACCACAGAGCAACAATAAGGCAAATAATTATAACTATACAGAAAATAATAAGAGTGATAATAAAGATCAGGTCTCTTATCTGGCAAGTCAATAAAAGAACAGGAGCAAGTGAATAAATCAGGCAAATATGAACTAAAATGCACCTAAATGTTTAAAATGTATGTCTTAATAAAGCAATGAAATGTATATTGTAATTAATAATATAAATAACGTAAGTTAATGCAAATGTGAAAAAAAAAAAAAAGTCTAAATCATGTTTGTGACTAAATCATTGTGAATGTTTGTGTTTCATATGAACTTTGCACAAGAAGTGCAAAGTTCATATGAAACACAAACATTTTAATCATCAAAGCAGTAAAAATGTCAAATGTGTCACATAAATGAGTTTCCTTCCTCTGGACAAACACATTAAACGATACGATATATATCGATATTTTGATATTTTTGCACACCCCTAGTGGGGGCAGAGGAATCCACCACACTCATGGACAAATCATTTTTGAGGTCTGGGGATTTACATTTTACTGAAGAAGAAAAAAAGTTTCATTCCGACGCACTGTAAGTACGTACATATGTACATATGTACATTGTACATATGTACATATGTACATATGTACATATGTACATATGTACATATGTACAATGTACATATGTACAATGTACATATGTACATATGTACATTGTACATATGTACATATGTACGTTCCCATGTTTCAAAGATCCCTCTGTGGCCAGACGACCTGTCAAAGCCTGATCCTGTCAGATGTTAAAAGTTCAGCAGGTCCAGGTCTGGTTCGGACTGGGATGGAGACACTGGGAACACCAGGAGCCACAGGGGCACCAGTGGAAAAAACTGACATTGTGTCTGAGTGTGCAGAAAAACACCATTTAAAACTTATCCATTATTAATATTATTATTATTAAAATACTCCTGTTTAAGATCTGGTTTGGTCCTTGTTTAGACCTGGTTCAGTCCTGGTTTAGTCCTGGTTTAGTCCTGGTTTAGTCCTGGTTTAGTCCTAGAATCACTGTTGGTAAAGTTGAGTGGCTCATTGATCATAAAGTCTCCATAACTACAACAGTTTTATCAGGAGGTTCATGTTGGTGCAGAGGAGCTCACAGAGGGAAGGTCCTGGGAACACTAACATGCTTTGTCTGTATCAAAAAGTCTTCACACTTTATGCTCTAAAAGGATCTTTTTAAATATTATTTTTGTTTTAAGCTCTGAGACAGACTCCAGACCTGAGCCAGCCCCCAGAGGAATGTCAGTCAAGAGCGACTCCTCCATGGACATGCCCATTTTATTCAATAAAGAGCCGCCCTCGACCAATCAGAGGTGAGAACAAACCACAGAGCAACAATAAGGCAAATAATTATAACTATACAGAAAATAACAACAATCAAACAAAAGAACAGGAATAAGTGAATAATTCAGGCAAATATGAACTAAAATGCACCCATATGTTTAAAATATATGTCTTTAAAAAGTAATTAAATGTATATTATATTTAATAATGTAAAAAATGTAAGTTAATGAGAATGTGAACTGTAAATGAAATGAAATAAAAATACTAACACTAGAGTGGGGGCAGAGGTGTCCACCACACTCGGGGACAAATCATTTTTGAGGTCTGGAGATTTAGATTTTACTGAAGAAGAAAAACTTTTAAATGTTATTTTTGTTTGTTTTAAGCTCTGAGACAGAATCCAGACCTGAGCCAGCCCCCAGAGGAATGTCAGTCAAGAGCGACTCCTCCATGAAACAAGGCATTTTATTCAAAAGAGAAACACTCTCGGCCAATCAGAGGTGAGAACAGACCACAGACATTATTATTTTAACCAATTAAATTATGTATTTGTGACTGCAAAAGCCTCAGCTTAAACCTCATAACTGACTTTTTAGAGAGAGAGTGCTCTTTGTCCATGTCCATCTTCTGTTAAAACTGAAGTCTGAATCTCATGGACATGAAAAACATTAATGGAAATCTGTAACCTGCTTATTTTCAGTTAAATTAAGTCCCTTTTTTCATTTTTAGTGAGATATGCTTCAGTTTTGACATGGGACTTATCAAGACCCAACATCTGCTCAGTCTGCTTCTCTCAGACCATCCACAGAGACACCAGCCTCACCTGTTCTTATATTTACCCCAAATAATTAAGGTGAAATCTGACTATCCTGTGCAGAGCTTGTCCCCACTTACAATGAGAGTTTATCAGACGGCTGAAGCCAAAACTACAGAGCCTCAGCTTCACACAGAGTCCAGTCATGTGTTTCTGCTCCACAGGGTTCAGAAACAGATTCAGCTTGAATTGAGGGTTATTTTAGTTTAATGTTTTTGGACAAATAGGTGGAATGATAAGGGGTTAAAATCAAACATGTTTTTTGTCTAGGGACAAACCTCGCACCTCTGTGGCAGCTAGAAATTCTGCGATGGAAACCATTCCAGAAGGAGATTCTACTTATAAGAGGTACAAAAACTGTAACATTAATTTAATTGGAAACCTTGTTTAATGTAAGAGATTCCAGAGAGAAATAAAACTGTCCCTTTCTTCTCTGCAGTTCGGTAGAGACTCGTCCAGAGCTTCAGCCAAATGGCCCTGACAGTGGATCTGTTTTTAAGGTGAGAGTTTAAATCTGTGAAACAAGAGACTCATTCATACAGACACAGAAACAGAAACAGACAGTAAGGGGAGTTTGAGTTTGTGTGGAGATTACTTTTAAGTGTCGATGGGGCCTCACAGAGCAGCACGGCCCAGATCCAGACCCACAGTGTGAGCACAGGGCTGAGTGCTGTATCGGGTAAAACATTTCACTTGAAACAGCTTTCCTCACCTGTTAATATTTTACAAGACTCCTTATTGATTTACCTTCCTTTGTGGTGCCGCACCCAAGTGTGTGATGGTGTTTAAAGGTTTCCTGGATGTGTTGCCTTCGTCAGTTCAGGCGGTCTGTGTGAGAGTGAACATAGAAAAGAGAAGCTGAGCGAGCTGTTCGTTTAAGCAAACTGCTCTTTTAACATGACTGTATCTTCCTTACCCGGTTCTGCACACGGACCAGCGCTGTCACGTGGGCCACTATGAGTTCATCTGCTGTGGTTCCATGATGAGCCCCTGTGGAGGTGTCTGCCACGTGCAAGTGCTTAAAGGCATCTTCATGCGAGTCCGTACAAATGACTTCCACAGCAGCACTGTCGATGGTCATTGGCGTTGGCGTCATTGGTGTTGGGTGTGGCCTCTCTGGAAGTCGACAACAATCTCCTTAATCTTGCCGACGTTCAGCTGGAGGTTGTTGTCTCTGCACCGCGCGGTCAGAAGGTCCACCTCTTTCCTGTCGTGAGTCTCGTCGCCCTCGGTGATGAGTTGTGTCGTCCGCGAACTTCACAAGATGTTCAGTGCTGTAGACGGACGGTCGGTACTGTAGACCAGGGGTCTTAGACTCGCGGCCCGGGGGCCAACTGCGGCCCTCGGAAGGATTTTTTGCAGCCCTCCACTTAATTCCAAAGAATAATGTCAGTGCGGCCCCCCCCACCGCGGGCCGCACTGACAGATGAAGCTGCAATCAGTGCCCATGCAGATTCACAACAACAGATTATTAACGCAGCTGACATCCCAAAACTCAATTTCTAGCAGCTGTGAATAAATGAGTCGAAGTGGATCTGTTAATACGAGTACACGGTTGTAGGCGGTCGGTGCTGTAGGCCGGTCGGTGCTGTAGGCGGTCGGTGCTGTAGGCGGTCGGTGCTGTAGTTGGGCGGTCGGTGCTGTAGGGCGGTTCGGTGCTGTAGGCGGTCGGTCGGTGCTGTAGTTGGTTGGTCGGTGCTGTAGGCGGTCGGTCGGTGCTGTAGTTGGTCGGTCGGTGCTGTAGGCGGTCGGTCGGTGCTGTAGGCGGTCGGTCGGTGCTGTAGGTCGGTCGGTCGGTCGGTGCTGTAGTTGGGCGGTCGGTGCTGTAGGCGGTTGGTGCTGTAGGCGGTCGGTCGGTGCTGTAGTTGGTCGGTCGGTGCTGTAGGCGGTCGGTCGGTGCTGTAGTTGGGCGGTCGGTGCTGTAGGCGGTCGGTGCTGTAGGCGGTCGGTCGGTGCTGTAGTTGGTTGGTCGGTGCTGTAGGCGGTCGGTCGGTGCTGTAGTTGGTCGGTCGGTGCTGTAGTTGGTCGGTCGGTGCTGTAGTTGGTCGGTCGGTGCTGTAGTTGGTCGGTCGGTGCTGTAGTTGGTCGGTCGGTGCTGTAGTTGGTCGGTCGGTGCTGTAGTCGGTCGGTCGGTGCTGCAGTTGGTCGGTCGGTGCTGTAGTCGGTCGGTCGGTGCTGTAGGCGTCAGACCCCCTGAGCTCAGAATGATCAGTGTTTTCTGCAGAAACTTTGGGCCAATACCAAAGCTGTTACTGTGCAATAACATAATTTTATTTAATAAATTAATAATATGTGCAACGACAGAACAAACACCTTCGCACAAAATCGCCTGATATTTCTGCCTGCCTTTTCCCAACCATTACAGTAACTAACAACGTAAACGGCCTCGCTAGACGCTGCACTGACAGACAACAGATGACTGGTGAAATTTACTGATTCCAACTTTTTTGTGAAACTGTATCAATAAACATATACAGAAATGACTATTAATATCAATATATATTCACAAATTATAAATAGCACCAACAGTTCAAGTTACAGTCAGTAAATCTAAATAGTTAGCATAACGACTAGCATCGCGAAATTAGCATATGAATAGCGGGCTAATTTACACAACAATGACACGCCAAAAATGTGCTGACTCATAAATTTCAATCATAAAAGTCAATATAACAGGTGTATAATTATGTTTTGCCATGTAATACTTACAGACAATGGTTAAATAAACACCAAAAGAAACACCAGAACAGAAGAGCGGCCATTCTGTTGACGTGAGGCCTGAACAACAACTTCTGTCTAACATTTTTCTTCTACTGTTATAACTAAAAGAGTAAATTAAAATGGCAACTAGAAGGAGTCATTTAGGAAGCAAAAAACACAAGACTATTCTTGTATTCTTTTTGAATGAGGTAGATTTGTTCCTTTGATTACATGCTTTACAATTTGCCCCATAGTTCGTTCATGAATGTTTCTTTTTGTTTTTGTTTTTCTTCACAACTGTGATTTTTTATTTTTTATTTTTTTGTTGCTATGTTTGGATGTGATCTTTGGGTGGTGCCTTTTTGTTTGTATCTGGGATCTGAAGTACTAATAAAAAATAAAAAACTGTCAAATACAGTAAACATTACAAACATGTACAGCCGATCTTAGTTTAAAAGAATAAAGGCTTTGCACCGTCACGTCTCCATGTCAACGGTACCTACGCCGCCATGACACCGGACACACTATGTCACTGACTTCAGCAGCGTCGGAGAAACATGGGCAGGTTTTGTTGTGTATTTGGTTGTTCTAGACGCTCTGAAAGGGATAAAACAAATTGTTTTTTCACTGTTCCTCTGAAAATGACTCATCAGGAGATCAAACAAGGGAATTATCGAAAAAAGACACGGATTATGGCTAGAGAACATAAACCGCGAAGAGATTTCCTATAGTCCCATTAAGACACCCGAAGTTTCATCAAAGTATTTAAATTGTTTCATAGCTTATTTAATGAGAGAAGCACATTCGCATTGCATCTATGGAGTTCGCAAACAAATTTCTCAAGCCGTTTTTCGCTGTTAGGATCCAACAACCACACAATTACGATGTCCGAATCCCAAAACTAAAATATGACAATATCAGAACCAGAAACAAAAGTGATATGGTTCAAAAGACTTGAAAAGATCGACTTTGTCAATAGACACGTCCCACTGGGAAAACAAACATGGAGGTTTGATGATCACTTTTTTAGAGGATACTTCCCCGTATGGATTGCGCGATGACTGGAAGCCCGAGATTCTTGATGCGTGTATTGTTGTCAAGGCAGCCGCCCAAACTATAAAGCGCTGCGGGAAACACTGGTGATGGTGCTTGAGGTGTCGTTGCACGTTCTGCTTGTGTCTGTGGCTGAGGAAATCTAGCAGCAGTTGCAGAGGGACGATTTCAGACTCCGCTTGTTGAGTTTGCAGATGAGTTGTTGTGGTGTTATTTTGTTGAATCAATCATCATTAATATAATATAATTAATATTTAGACCAAAGATTAAATTGAAAAGTCAAATAAGTTTTGTTTTTTTGTTCTATGAATAAAAACAAAAAATGGAAACTCAGTCCCTCAATACTTCTTTTTGTTATGAATCAGTTGAATGATGGAACACAGAGGCACACTCAGGAAAAACTCTACCAAAGCTGTACTTGAACTCAATCTGATTTTTACTCTTATTTTACAGAAACTGGAGGAGCGCATTTTAAGTTTTGTGCAAGTTGAGCTGAGTAAGTTACAGGAAGTTCTAACGGCAGAGGAACCTTTGGCACTGGAGGAGGACGACGAGGCAGGAATTAAAGAGGCCTTTCTGAAGATCGCCCTGAACTTCCTGAAGAGTTTGAAGCAGCACAAAATGGCCGAGCGTCTGCACAACAGTGAGAAGCTTCAGTCTGAGGTCTCGTTATGCTTCTGCCAGTGTGTGGTTTCTTATTTTCATGTCTGTTCCAGGACAATGTGCTTCCAAATGTCACCGTGAACTGAAGTGTGATCTGCAGCGGAGGTTCAGCCGTGTGTTTGAGGGCGTGGCTAAAGCAGGAGACTCCGCCCCCCTGAACCAGATCTACACAGAGCTCTACATCACAGAGGGCGGAGCCTCAGAGGTCAACCAGGAACATGAGGTCAGACTCATGGAGACGGCGTCCAGGAGACCGTCCACTCTAGAGACCGTCACATATGAAAACATCTTTAAATCACAATCACCACAGCCAATCAGATTTGTGCTGACGAAGGGCATGAGCGGCGTGGGGAAAACAGTGCTGACTCAGAAGCTCAGTCTGGACTGGGCTGAAGGCCGGGCCCACCAGGACCTGCAGCTTGTGTTCCCGTTCACTTTCAGAGAGCTCAATGTGCTCAGAGGCACACGGTTTAGTCTGGTGGGTCTGCTGCATCACTTCTTCAGTCCATCCAAAGTTCTCCGCAGCCTCCAACGGCTCCAGGTGCTCTTCATCTTTGACGGTCTGGACGAGTGCAGACTTCCTCTGAACTTCAGTCAAACCCGGGTCCTGAGCGACCCCACAGAGTCCGCCTCAGTGCACGTGGCTGCTGGTGAACCTCATCAGGGGGAACCTGCTTCCCTCTGCTCGCGTCTGGATAACCACACGACCCGCCGCGGCCAATCAGATCCCTGCTGAGTGCGTCTCCATGGTGACAGAGGTGCGCGGGTTCACCGACCTGCAGAAGGAGCAGTACTTCAGGAAGAGGTTCAGAGACGAAGCCGACACAATCATCTCCCACATCAAGAGCATCCGCAGCCTTTACATCATGTGCCACATGCCGATCTTCTGCTGGATCCTCTCCACAGTTCTACAGAAGCTTCTGGAACAAACAGAGAGATCAGAGCTGCCCTGGACTCTCACACAGATGTACGTCCACTTCCTGGTGGTGCAGGCCAAAGTCCAGAACATCAAGTATCAACAGGGATCAGGGGTGGACCTTCACTGGACTCCAGAGACCAGGGAGATGGTTCGGTCTCTTGGAAAAGTGGCCTTTGAGCAGCTGCAGAAAGGAAACCTGATCTTCTACGAGAGTGACCTGAGCGAGTGTGGGCTGGACGCTGCAGCGGCCTCAGTGTACTCCGGAGTGTTCACACAGGTCTTTAGAGAGGAGCCAGGTCTGTACCATGACAAGGTCTACAGCTTCATCCATCTGAGTGTGCAGGAGTTTCTGGCTGCTCTTCACGTGCATCAGACCTTCTTCAGCTCTGGAGTGAACCTGCTACAGAAGAGACGGCTTTCTCTGTATCTAGGCATAGGAAGAACAAATACTGAAGCAGCCTTCTACCGCTCTGCTGTGGACCAGGCCTTACAGAGTCCAGATGGACACCTGGACCTGTTCCTGCGCTTCCTCCTGGGGCTGTCTCTGGAGGAGAACCAGAAGCTGCTGCGAGGTCTGACGACTCACAAAACAAGTTCACAAAACAACCAGATGACTATTGACTACATCAACCAGAAGCTGGATGAAGGCTTTTCTCCAGACAGGAGCCTAAACCTGCTCTACTGTCTGAATGAACTCAACGACCACAGTCTAGTGCAGCAGATACAGGAGGCCATGAGAACAGGACTTCTCTGTAGTAAAAGTATGTCCCCTGCTGATTGGTCGGCCCTGTCCTTCCTCCTACTGTCTTCAGACTCAGATCTGGAAGTGTTTGACTTGAGGAAATATTGTGCCTCAGAGGACGCTCTCCTGGGTCTGCTGCCGGTGGTCAGAGCCTCCACCAAAGCCCTGTGAGTCCAGACTGTATTTAAACTCTTGTGTGGAGGTTCTAGTCTCTAATGTTCCTCTCTCTCCTCAGTCTTTGTGGCTGTGGCCTGTCGCCTCGCAGCTGTGGTCCTCTGGCCTCAGTCCTCAGCTCCTCCAGCCTCACACATCTGGATCTCAGTGACAACGACCTCCAGGACTCAGGAGTGAAGCTGCTGTGTTCCAGACTGGAGCGTGCCCCCTGCAGACTGGAGACTCTCAGGTGACAATAACCCCTCCCTCTTGAGTCTGGAGGTGTTACACACTGTGTCTTATTCCTGTTCCTGTGTCCTCAGTTTGTCTGGATGCCTGATCACAGAGGAGGGCTGTGCACATCTGGCCTCGGTTCTGAACTCAAACCCCTCAATTTTGAGAGAGATGGATTTGAGGTACAACCATCCAGGAGAGAGAGGGGCACAGCTCCTGCAGGCTCTGACCGAGGAGCCCCGCTGCAGCCTACGCACAGTCAGGTATGAACCAAATGGAAACAAGTGCTCTGATCTTCTCAGACGGCTGCCTCCATAGCTCTGCTCTGGAGAACAGTTCTGATTCTGCCTTTCTTTCTTCAGACTGGACCCCCGTGGACCACAGTGGTTAAAACCAGGTGTGAAGAAGTGTAAGTACCAAGAGGACTACAATATATCCCTGTTTTATATAATGAGTACTACAGTACTTCAGTACTACAGTACTTTCATTATGATGTTTTACTGTTCTCTGTTCTGTTCACCAGACTTCGTTGGTCTCACGTGGGACTTGAACTCTGTCCACCCCAGACTGAGGTTCTCTGATAAGAAAACCGCAGTGATGTGTGTGTGTGACGATGAGCCTTACCCAGATCATCCCGACAGGTTCGACTGGTTCTATCAGCTGCTGTGTGCAGAGGAGCTGTGCAGGCGCAGCTACTTCCTGGTGCAGTGGAGCGGACGTGTTCATGTGGCTGTGACGTACAGAGGACTGCAGAGGAAAGGGAAGGGACCTTCCTCCGTTTTAGGAGGAAATGACCAGTCCTGGAGCCTCTTCTGCTCTGATGAAGGCTTCTCTGTTTGGCACAATAATCAGGAGACAGTCCTGCAGAAGAAACCCGACTGTCGGACTGTGGGGGTGTACGTGGACTCAGAGGCCGGGGTCCTGTCCTTCTACTGTGTGTCCGACACTCTGACCCTGCTCCACAGCTTCAGCACTGACTTCACTCAGCCGCTGGTCCCTGCCTTTGGTTTCATGTTCAACTCTCAGGGCTCATCAGTGATTCTGTGTCCACAACCAGACAACAACCACTATATAACTTGGGACTAAAGAACTAAAGGACAAATACATGAGTACTTGATGTCTGAGGGTGTAACGCTAAACATTTTTAGCAGAGTTCTTTATTTATGAGACTTTGCAACATTGTCAGTATTGTCACCTCCTTAAATGTCCTGCGATGTGTAAAATAGTTTAATTCACTTGTTCTATTAACAGTTGTAATACATGTAAATGATTAATAATAAAACTGCAGTGGAAACTTAATACAAACCAGAAGTAACATTGTAAATAACCTTTTTTGGCCTAATATTTGGACATTTGATTCATCAAAATCATTCATTTGTATTATCCAGACTTTAGTCAAACTTTGGGGGAATAATCTAAGTGTTTCCACAAACCTACTGTGTTCTGTTTATTACTTAATATATAAATAGCTTCTCCTAAAACTTAATTAGACTAATTTAATTAGACATAAAAAAGAAATGTCACACCACAGGATACAAAACGGAATTTTTGGTAAATAAAAAATAAAATAACTAAATGTAACGTGGCATGTTGGTCATAAATATATTCATTTGTCTCAAACATTAAAAAAAAAAAAAAAAAAAAAAGACATACTATAATATAATGAACATGCGAGCAAATTGTCTCAGATGAATCGTAACATAAGTGTCAAATATTTAACAACAGTTTACTTGGTCAGAAAACCTTTGACAGACGCACCATGGAAGTTTATCGATTTCCTCAGTCTCTTTTTCATCAACCCATTTTACTTTCATTTTGATGTTTCTGTTGGATAGTAGATTGAAGAGGTCCTCTAGGGTTTGTGGATCATCTGTCTAAAGTTGACCCCCATCAAACGCAAACACACAAAAACTCTGTCAATCATTTATGCTATAAAAAGTTTGGTTTGTGTTGCTTTAGTTTTGGAGATATTAACGATTCTTTTACAGGTCAAATTGGGGTCAGCAGCCCTCAGGAAGCTTCAAAATGCTCTAAAACGCCACAAAATGGTGTTTGTGCTGAAAAAAGTTTGGTTTGTGCGATTCTGGTTATTAGCGGCGTTATTTTCGGCCGATGACGTCATCCAGCCCCTCAAAATACTGAACGGCCTCAAAACAGGAAAAAAAAAAAAAAAGCATCAAAACAGGGAATTAAACGAAACGCTTGTATTTTATTTGTGCTGTTTTGCGCTCTCACAATTTTCATTTGTGCGAGCATATTTCTAAAATTATTTATTATTATTAAATTAAATGACGTCATTTCCGCTCAGCTAACGGCAGCGGCTTTAGCAAAACTCCGCAAAACTAGTGAAGAGAAACGACATCAGGCTGTGGAAGTTTGTATCGGTCTGTAGTAACTTGATTTTGGTTCATATTTTATATAATTCAGACTTTTCCACAGCCTGAGGACGTTTCTCTTCACTAGTTTTACGGAGTTTTGTGGAGTTTTGCTAAAGCCGCTGCAGTTAGCCGAGCGGAAATGACGTCATGGAACTTCCGCTAAAACAATAAATAATTTTAGAAATATACTCGCACAAATTAAAACTGTCTCATCATAAAACGGCACAAACGAAAAACAAACTATTGACTTTTTTTTTTTGTAGGTGTGCGTTTGATGGGAGCCAAAACTACAACTAAAACAAAAAGCGTAACACAGCTGGATATTTATATAAACTGAAATGTAATGAAATTAAAGTCACGTGAACATTTGTTTTGTCTGTTATTTAATCAATAATAAACTTCATCTCACTCTAAAAGGTCTACACCAGGCATGTCCATACTACGACCCGTGGGCCAAATGCGGCCCTCAGACAAATTTTTCTTGGCCCTCAGGCTTCCAGGTGCTTTGGCCCAAATGACCTTGCATCAATTAAAAATGAACTTTTTACTGCAAGATTTTTGAAAATCTACTTTGATAACACTAATATTGAAGATTTAATGTGTGGTTTTGAGGATTTTAGAGTGAATAAAGGACTGATGGCTCATTCTAAAGTGTTAAACATGCACATATTTCAGTTATTCACTGTACTGAGTTCCAGTCTACAGCCGTCGATCAGCCCTCTGCTTGATCTGTGTTTAGAAATGTGGCCCTTGATGAAAAAAGTTTGGACACCCCTGGTCTACACTATTTTCTACCCACTGTACTAGATTCATATTTGAAAAAAAAAACAAACAAAAAAAACCCTATACCTTTCTGTAAAAACTCATGAAATAAACCGAGACCAGATATACAGTTTTTATTTACAACAGCTCATTTGAAAAACAGAGTCAAAAACATGATTTGTTCATAAAGAAAAGTGTAACTCAATGAAATATAAGAACCGTGAGTCCACAGGTACAGGGAGGTAGGTCCTGGTCCTGGTTTAGAACCGGTTCAAGTCCAGTCCAGACCTGGTTTTGGTCCAAGCTCTCTCAGCTTAATATAAAACTTTAGATTGAACAGCGGCGCCCCCTGGAGTGAAGCCGGTGCTATAGACCAGGTGCCGTGCTCTGTGAAGACGTCCCCTCTGCAACACAAACAGCATTCATACTGTACAATACAGGATCCTCAGATAAACATCTCTGATTTGATCATCACACCTGTAGTGTGTGTTGTGGTCACACCAGTTTGTCAAAGTCTGATCCCGTCAGATCAGAAGTTTCTTTATCTTTAAGTATTTATTTATATAGCGCTTTTCAGACATTTTTTTTTGTCCCCAAAGATGCTTTACAGAGCATTATTCAGCATTATTCATTCACTCTATACCCAGTGATGGTAAACTACTACTGTAGCCACAGCTGCCCTGGGGCAGACTGACAGAGGAGCGGCTGCCATGCCACTTGGTGCCATCGGTCCCTCCGACCACCACCATCACACACACACACACCACTTTCATACTAGGCAATGTGGGTGAAGTGTCTTGCCTATGGACACAATGATTGAATTGATTGTATTTAACTGACCTTGACTATCAACTGTTTTATGGAGACCTGGAGCATGTTTTGGGTTGGTGGGGGAAACTGGAGTGTCCCGGGGAGAAACATGCAAACTCCACACAGAAAGGCCCTGGGCGACCCGGGGATCGAACCCGTGCCGCCAAGTTTAGCAGGACTGGGTCTGGATCTGGTCTGGACTTGAATGGAGACACTGGGAAAATCAGCAGCCACAGGAGGCACCAGAGGCAAAAACTGTTGCTGTGTCCTTAGGCAAGACACTTCACCCACAATTGCCTAGTGTGAAAGTGACGTGTGTGTGTTGGTGGGAGGGGTCGCTGACGCAGATTGGCAGCCTTGCTTCTGTCAGTCTGCCCCAGGGCAGCTGTGGCTACAGTAGTAGTTTACACCACTGAGTGTGGAGTTAATAAATAATAAACTGTAAAACACTTTGTGGATCCTGAAAAGCGCTATATAAATGTAATGATGAATTAATTAATATATTTGTAACTTAATAAAGAAAAAAAGCAGCTCTGTGTACAACAGAACGTGCACAGAACAAGAATGTATTTTTATGGACAACAGGAGCAGGATGTTTGTATTTGGAGACTGACGCCTTAAACTGTTGGACTAATCGACTGGACTGAGGAGGACGAGTTGTTCTGTTCATCGTGAGTCGAGTTGCGGGTGTGAACACGAACACATTTGATTAAAGCCCATGTGAAGCCAAAAGTGATTCTAAAGTATTTAAAAGTGAATCTGTTTGTCGTTTCTGGGTCTGTGAACGTCAAATAAAAAGTGAGTAAAGATCAAACTCTCGTCTGTGAGAATATTTCAGCTGTGAGTCTCTGTGGAGCTGTTTTCTGTTTCTGTGTCTGAAGAGGACGACAAGAAAACTGGACAAACTCTGAACAAAACAAATCACACACAGAGACCAGGAGGGACACGAGTATCGAATCATGAGACCGGTATCGAACAATTTGATATTATATTGAATATCGTTGCATCGTAGTGCTGAGGAGGAGGTTGTGGGTTTGACTCTCACCTGTCTGTAGGGTGGAGGTTTTGATGCGACTGTGCTGAATCTGGAGAAATGCGCCTTTTTCCGACTTTTTGCCGTCGGGCCACACTTCACACGCCTGCACCGAGATCGGACCAGAACCGGACTTCAGGTGGATCTGGATCCCGTCCTAAAGAGACCAGGAGAAACGAAGAGAGTCAGATGCCCTCCCGGAGCGTCAGGTGCCCTCCCCGTGCGCGTTAGGTGCCCTCTCATCCCCTCGTCACCTTTTTGGGAGCCGGGACCTCGAGTTTGGTCTCCTCTGGAGCTCTGACCACGATCACAGTTTGGTTCTCGAGCACTGGAAGGTTCTGGACGTCTGAGAACGTGACGTAGGCCAAGGTGAGACCGTCAAGGAGCTTAAAAGTTAAAAGTCACAAAGAAAGTAGAATATTTCCTCAAATAAACTGGTCAATACTGTCAGAGGAGCAGAGGAAGAAGAGCAGAAGAGCAGAGGAACAGAGGAAGAAGAGCAGAAGAGCAGAAGAGCAGAGGAACAGAGGAGCAGAGGAAGCAGAGCAGAAGAGCAGAGGAACAGAGGAAGAAGAGCAGAAGAGCAGAGGAACAGAGGAACAGAGGAAGAAGAGCAGAAGAGCAGAGGAACAGAGGAAGAAGAGCAGAAGAGCAGAGGAACAGAGGAGCAGAGGAACAGAGGAACAGAGGAGCAGAGGAACAGAGGAAGAGCAGAAGAGCAGAAGAGCAGAGGAACAGAGGAACAGAGGAAGAAGAGCAGAAGAGCAGAGGAACAGAGGAAGAAGAGCAGAAGAGCAGAGGAACAGAGGAAGAAGAGCAGAAGAAGAGGAACAGAGGAAGAAGAGCAGAGGAGCAGAGGAGAGCAGAGAGAAGAAGAGCAGAAGAGCAGAGAGGAACAGAGGAGAGGAAGAAGAGCAGAAGAGCAGAGCAGAAGAGAGGAACAGAGGAAGAAGAGCAGAAGAAGAGCAGAGAGAGAGCAGAGGAAGAAGAGCAGAGAGAAGAAGAGCAGAGAAGAAGAGCAGAAGAGCAGAGGAACAGAGGAAGAAGAGCAGAAGAGCAGAGGAACAGAGGAACAGAGGAACAGAGGAGCAGAGGAACAGAGGAACAGACAGGACAGGCGCAGACAGGTGTCGGTGGTGGATATCTGGCGTTGTTTGGGTCGTCAGTCATCTGGAACAGTTGCTGGGCGCAGCTCTTGATGAGTCCGTCCAGAGTCTCCTCCACGAGCTTCATCTTCTCCGACTCTTTCTGCATCTTCTGCTTGGGCCACAGGAAGCTGGAGATCGGGCACTTCCCCCTGGACATGACACGGATCAGATCAGCGCTTCAGTGAACTTTACTCTCTGACATTTCTCCTCAAAATGTCCCTGTTTTCGATTAGTTTGGCTGCATGTGTTTGTCAGACCAAGTTCTTAGAGGTTCACTGCTGCCCTCTACTGGGGAATGTCAGAACTCTGTTAGAGAAATCCTTTTTTCAGGCATGAAACGGGTCAGGGGTGAAAAAGGTGAGGAGGGAGCATGAGGAGACTGGGGGCACTGAGGCGTCTGTTTCAGGTGAATAAGACCAGGCCCTGTTTAAATGAAAAGAGATTCACTAGTATCTGCACAAGTGTTGTAGACAAGACCAAGACCAAGACCAATCTGAGACCAGAGGGCCCCGAGACCGAGACAAGACCAAGACTGTTAAAGGCTGAGACCGAGACAAGACCAAGACCACGGCCCATCAAGACCAATATAGAATTATATCAATGTTTTTATAAATCTATCTCAATTTTATCTGATGAATGTTAATTTAAGACCAAAATAAACCAAACAAACTGAGCTGCACTTAAACACTCTGTGTCCCTTTTTGGAGCCTCATCACAGTTTGAGAAAAACCTTCTTTAAGAAAACTTCCACTGGCACTTTACACAAAACAGTGAGGAAAGTGAAGAAAGTGAAGGATTTTTAAATATCCATCCATTCATTTTTTTCCTCTTCTCCGGGGTTGGGTCTCAGGGGCTTTAGTCTGAGCAGGGACTCCCAGACTTCCCTCACCCCAGACACGTCCTCCAGCTCCTCTGAAGGAACCCCGAGGTGTTCCCAGTCCAGTCCAGAGACATTGTCCCTCCAGTGTGTCCTGGGTCTTCCCCGGGGCCTCCTCCCGGTGGAACATGAACACCTCCTGAGGGAGACGCCCAGGAGACATCAGAACAGACGTCCTCCCCTCAGACGCTCCTCTCCACGTGGAGGAGCAGCGGCTCTACTCCGAGCTCCTCCCGTGTGACTGAGCTCCTCAGTCTAATCTCTAAGGGAGCACCCGGCCGCCCTGTGGAGGAAACTCATTTGTGCCGCTTGTATCCTCGATCTTGTTTGACAGTAAATCGAGAGCTTTGCCTTTCGGCTCAGTTCCTCTTCATCACAACAGTCCGATACAGCGACTGCATCACTGCCCACGCTGCACCTGTCCACCTGTCAATCTCACGCTGCACCTGTCCACCTGTCAAACTCACGCTCCATCCTCCCCTCACTTGAGAACAAGACCCTGACATACATGAACTTGAATACTGATACTTGTTTAAGGAGTAAGTGTTCCAACTACAGGATTTTAAACCTGTTTTTTCAAATTCTTTTACTGCTGTAACTGCTCGTTGTTTTGGTCTTAGACGTTGTCCCTGCTGTCGTACTCACGTCCAGCGCACTTTGCTGGGCGACTCCTTCTGCACCAGGTCCAGTCCTTTGAGCACAGCGGTGATGTCGTACAGTCGTCTCTTCCTGCTGCGCAGAGCCACGGCCGCATGGTGCAGGTCCAGGGACCGGTCCGAGTTCAACAGGAGCTCCAGGAACTGAGGCGTGATGACGGCGAGGGCGGCGTCAGAGCGGACTGCTGGAGGAGAAAGAACATGAGGAGAAACGTTTACTCACGAGGAAAAGCGTTTACTCACGAGGAGAAACGTTTACTCATGAGGAGAAACACTATTGACTTATCGCTCAGTATATGAAAGATGGAACAGTTGATTCTGGGGTCTGTATTTATCGTTTTGACACATTTATGTAATAATAAGTCATAATTAACTATAACAAATGACTGCTTTGTTCTTGTATTTGTAGCAGCTCAGGTCTTTTAACGATACTACAGATTTAAAATGTGTTTACAGCCGTTATATTTAAGTCAGAGGCATAAAGTAGTTTCAGTTTTGCCGTTTATCGCAGGAATGGGCAATTATTTTTTCCATGGAGCCACATCAGAAACAGAAAATATTGTAGAGGCCAAAATGCTCAACTCAATTCTGCATAATATTAATTGTATTTCTTTATAAAAAGCAGGAAATCTCATTGTTCTGAGGAGCTGCTCAGACTGAAAAGAGTTTATGTTCTGACTAAACAATGAAAAAGTGAAGTTGCCGAACAAAAAATGGCTCTAAAGCTCTAAAGTTAAAGCAACGCAGCTTTAGTCCAGGCATGAAGTAAAATTATAAAATATGTTTATTTTGTAAATCCAACTGAGCTTAAAGGATCAGAGTCGAGCTGCACAAGGCCCCGGTCAGGTTTATCATTATATTTCTCTGTAGTGAAGTATCGAGCTTCAAACCTTGTTATCAGGACACATCTATTTTCATATATTTAGCTTTTTAACAAATTGTACTTTCCAGACTCCATCATTTTACTCCTACTTGAGTAATATACAGTACAGAGTAACAGTACGTTTACTTGAGTAAACGTTGTGCTTCCTCTTCACTGTGAGTCTAAAGTGACAAAAGTTTTACGTGACGATCTGAAACGATGTGAACAGTTTTCAGCTCTTTCAGATCTGATTTTGTTTGTCTCATGTTTGTGTTTGTCCTTTGAAAACAACACATTTTATGCTTCATTATTATTAATATTTTGTGATTTCAAACATTAACTTCACATTATAAATCAGGTGTTTGGTCCAGACTTGGCAGGTGCAGTTTGTTCTGACTCGTGTCTTACCGTTTATTGGAGTTTTTTTGTCTGGAGAAAGGAGCCGCTGCAGCTCAGAACTGAAAACAGAAGAGCCAATGTTAGTTTGATGATCGCACGGAGAAGAGAGAGAAAGAAGAAGGAGGATGGAGGAGGGAAGGGAAAGGGAGAAGAAGAAGGAGAAGGAGGAGAGAGAGAAGGAGACAGCAGGAGGAGATGTGTCTGTACCTGGGCTCTTGTGGTTCTGTTGGAGGCTCTGGGCTTCTGTCTGCAGGGGGCGCTGTGACTGTGACCATTTCTGTTTCTGTCTCTGTCACCTGAGGAACATAAACTGTGATCAGCACATTCACAATCCCAAAAGTTTAACTCTTCTGGATCGACGATATCACACACGATGCCCGGGAACATGTTTTATAAATCCGCCATAACATTCCTAACCATAAAAGATAGAAACGAATGTCCAATAGGAGGGTTTCAGTCACGTGATCACGATGATGCGCGAATTTCAGGTGGAGGGCAGGAAGTGAAGATAAACACGACAAACAAACACGGCTCTGGAGAACACAGATGTGGAGAAGAGTTCGTATTGTCAGGATTTAGAGCCAGTAACGAGGCAAAAGTACGAGCAGTTAGTCGACAAATATATTGGACGTGACCCTGATCTTATTGAAAATGAGAGAATTTTCGACCGAAGTAAAAGATTTGCCGACAATCGAGGCAGAGGAGATCACGAACTATTGAGCTCTTCAGACATCGTTCTACACCAGACAACAGATGAAGGGAAAGTACAAAAGTTTGGAGGCATAAAACTTTTTTTGTGAGTGGATGGGTCCTCAACCTCGGTGCAAAACGCCTAAATGATGATTATCGTTTGGTCTTCGCCGGGGTGAGTGTTTCTCTTATTTTATGTGTATAGACCAGGGGTGGGCAAACTGCGGCCCTTTAAACCTTTTAATCCGGCCGCCGAACTGGAATAAATTACAATAATAAACCTTGTTGATGTTTTATTTGTCATGCATTTTCGGCGTTTCCCAGTAGATGGCGACACTATATATACATTGAGGTGCGGCGTATTATGTTTGGCCGCAATGCTTTATGGGAAAGTGTTCTTACAGGAGTTATTCGGACCATGAGTGAAGTAGTGGTGTTCAAGATATAAGACTGCACTGCTTCCAGTATAAGTTAGTAAAAACTAAACATAGGAAGCCTTTAGTCTCTATATTGCAATTATCAATGCATTAAACATCGTAGAGTTTGGTTTCACTGTGTTCACAGGTGTATGTGTGTGTGTGTGTGTGTGGTTGAATGGTGTGAACTTTATTTTCGAGCTACTTTACAGTCAGACGTGGAAACAGTCCGCTCACGATATTCATTCACCTGTGATGTGCAATGGAACAGATCTATACACTTTTATGTGTTCTGAGTCTTTCACAGCAATGTTGAAGCGTGTAGTGAGCGTCCAAAGTCCTACATAAGCGTAAATATGAATGTAATGAAGCCGAGCTCTGAACACGTCATGTCCTGTCTTCTGTCCATCCCTTCAGTCAAATTTTAGGACCCTATGTGGCCCGCGAGCCAAAAAGTTTGCCCACCCCTGGTCTAGACTGTTATGGAAAAACTGCAGTGTATCAGCAGTGACCTCTATCTTCGTTTACGTTTAGGTGAACCACAAAAAAACAATTTGTCTTTGTAACAAGCCTTTGTCAAAGTGGTCACTGCAGACACGAGCATTTGCGGATTCTGCTCCTCCCGACTGCATACATGGGTTTGTAATCCACTTTTTACGGCTTTGTTTTGTCTGCTTTTCCCATTTCTGACCTTTGTGGACGACTATATTTGGTACTTTAAAAAAATCGCTTCTCCTTCTCTCGGTTAGAACGATTGGCACAGCCGTAAACTACACAACACATCGGCATTTTCCTCCAGTTCACTTCCTGCCCTCCATCTGATTTTGCGGCTGACAAACGTCGCCCTGTGACGTCACGTGAAACCCTCCTATTCCTGGGCCCATCCACATGAAACTAAAACAGGCTCATGTTTTCATTTTCTGTACCAAATATTCACCGTCTTACCATGTGCGTCTCCTCTATCACGGTTGCCGCCGCCTCTTCCTCCTCCTCCTCCTCCTCCTCCACGTCGTTGTCCTCCTCTCTCGTTCCTCCGTCCTCTTCTTCCTCTCCTTCCGCCTCGTCATCGGCCCGGTCCCCGGCGGTCCAGCTGTACTCGTCCTCCCCGGGGTCGTCGGTCCAGGCGTTCATCCCCAGCTCGTCGTCCTCTAAGCCGGGGGGCATGATGGGGATGGCGTCCGGGCTCACGCCGCTCGCGCAGATGTCCTCGGGCAGGAAGTGGTCCTCGCAGATCACCTGGCTCTCCGTCCACTCCTGCGTGTCGGGCTCCCGCAGCGCCGCCAGCCACACCTGCGGGAAGGTTCCACAGCGAGGCATTAAACACACGAGGTACAAGCACTTCGGCCTTTTTATATTAACGTTAAAGACGACATGTCGCGCTTGTTTCTGCTCTAAAGTTACGATCTGTGACACCTGCGGGTTGTTATGTTAGAATTTGCACGTTTTAAATCAGAATATTGATCGAAAACGACTTAAAAAACAAACAAAATAAAACAAGCCCGCTGAATTCTGCGATAGAAAACTAGAAAACTGTCACCGTGGAGGGCAGTGCGTTCATTCCCTCGGACCTGCACGAAGTCGCCCCCATCAAACACAAACCTACACAAAAACTACGTGCTGCAAAAAGTTTTGTTTGTGCGATTCTGGTTCTTAAGATATAAACAGTTTTATTTGGGGCCAGTGACGTCATCAAGCCCCTTGTGTAAATGATATGACGTCATTTTCCTTCAGCTGACGACACTGTTGGGAAAGTGACTTTAAAACTGTAATGTTATTTATGACTTAACCGGGACTGAACCAGGACTAAACTGGGACTAAACCGGAACTAAACTGGGACTAAAACAGGTCTAAACCGGGACTGAACCGGGACTGAACCAGGACTAAAACAGGACTGAACCAGGACTGAACCGGGACTGAACCGGGACTGAACCGGGACTGAACCGGGACTAAATCAAAACTGAACCAGAGCTGAATACGGACTGAACCAGAATTAAAACCAGGTCTAAACTAGATCTAAACCAGGACTAAAACAGGATTTAACAGGACTAAATCCTGCTGTGTGGACCTGTTTCCTCGTCTTCTATCAATAATATTTTTAATTTAGTTCAGTAAAATCTGGTCTTTTTATTTTCTTTTATCAGACAAAACGTCTTCTGTTACATTTTCCTCATCTTTGCTTCTCTGCAGCAAATCAAGTAATCCAAAGTATTCAGATTACATTACTCACCTACAGTAATTTAATGGATTATGTTACAAACTACATTTTGGGGTGTGTAATCTGTAATCTGTAGGGGATTACATTTTAAAAGTAAACTTCCCAACACTACACGTTTTCCAGTGACTGAGAAAACACTGAATTAAAACAGTTTGGTTAAAGTTTCCAGATCTCGCAGTAAAAACCTGGATCCTGCGCGGTAAAAAGTTCGTGGGTCATTTTGCGTCGGAACCCGCCCCGGGCCCCGGGAGCGAACACAACTCCGCCCGCGACAAAAAACAGAGTTAGAACCGGGTTAGAACCGGGACAGGATCCGGACCTTGATGCGGGCTGGGTCCTGCGGGAGGCTGAAGAAGCGCTTCGGGGCTCGGCTGAAGCTTCGGTCCGCGCTGAGCTGCTCCCGGTTCGGGCAGCTGGACACGGCGCACTTCACCATGGCACCGGGAGCTAACGGGGGATAACTGCTGCTAACGGCTAACGGCGAGCGGAGCGGCGGCGCAAACTCCGGTAAAACCCGCAGAGACGCGCAGGAAACCGTCCGGATCCACAGTGCGGTTTGTTTACGTCGTCCACACGATCCATGCGCGCTTCACGGGACCGGAAACGGGCGTGTTTTCACTCGGAAGTACAACAGCGCGGAGGGAAACCACCGCAGATGCGTCTTTAAGGCGGCCATCTTGGTACGGACCGAAGGATTTTTATTTATTTAATAAAAAAAAATAAAAATGTATTGATTAATTTTATTTGTTTGAGCAAGGTACAACACATCACCAACTAGATAGATAGATGTATGATATAGATATAGATATAGATATTAGTCTAAACCAGGACTAAACCAAGTCTTTAAACCAGAGGTGTTCACACTTTTTCATCATGTGAGCTACTTACAAAATGACCAACTCATAATGATCGATCTAATACAAAGTCAAACAAACTGCACTGAAACACTCTGTGGCCCTTTTTTGGACCCTCCCCCACAGTTTGAGAACCTCTTCTTTAAGAGAACTTCCTCTGGCACTTTACACAAAACTGTGAAAAAAGTGAAGGAAGATTTTTACCTCCGCCAAGGAGGTTATGTTTTTGCCTGCGTTTGTCTGTTTGTTTGTCTGTCTGTTTGTTTGTTTGTTTGTCTGTTAGCAACATAACTCAAAAAGTTATGGACCGATTTTGATGAAATTTTCAGGATTTGTTGGAAATGTGAAAAGGAAGAACTGATTTCATTTTGGGGCTGATCCGGAAGAAATCCTGGATTCTGGATCACTTTGAAATTTTAGTTAACATTGTGGTAAATGGGGCCAAAAATTTTGTTTCTCAATATCTGGGTTAATTATTGACCAAACCCCATGAAATTTGACTCAGGGATGGACAATGGGATCCTCTTTCATATTCCAAAGGCTGATCCGGATCTGATCCAGAAGACTGATTTTATCGCAATTTATATAAAAAATGGGGGTAGTGCTTGGTGGAGGTCTGCGCTCTCTGACTGCTTTTCTAGTTAAACCTGTTTTTTAAAGTTCCAAACTGGAGTTTCATTCTTTTCTGGTTTTGCAGTGATATTTTCCAGCCTCTGCACGTTTACCAAACCAAACGCACATCGTGACAAACACAGATGCATTTGTCACTTTTGTTAGACAAACTTCAGCCAAATGTGGCAGTAGGTCTGTTCTGTAGATCCGCTCTATGCTGTAGACCTGCTTTGTGCCAACACTGGAACACAAATTTAGACTGGTTTTTGCTTCACGTTTGGTCTTGTTCTTCTAATCAGCCGCACTGTGGGAGGGGCTTGTGTTGGCTGTACGCAGGAAGGTGAGAGCGTGAAAAGGCGAGGGGCGGCGTGCTGACGTGAGGCAGATGGACAGGTAGGATGTTTAGGAAGTTGAACCTGCCCTGTGATGCACGCTGGTACACGAGGGCACACGCTGTCGCAGACGAGCCGTGCATAGGGAGCGTGTGTGTTTGTGATGCGCCGTAGAGTCTCCGCGGGTTTCAAATGAGCGCACAGGCTGCACTGAGACGCCCCACACGCTCCTGCACCCGCTACAAGTTTATTACCAACATGATATGATCAGACCTCGAGTGAGAGACAAGACCGAGTCCAAACGCGAGTCCGAGACGAGACACGACGATCTACGCACACGACCTTGGAGATCGACTGGTAGATCAAGATCGACGTATTGAGCACCCCTGGTTTAAAGTCTTCTTGTTGAAATAATCTAAAATTTTCACAGAATATTTAGAAACAGATCAATATTTTATGTTTAATGTTTTATTTTTTTTAGGGTGAGGAGCTCAGTCACACAGGAGGAGCTCGGAGTAGAGCTGCTGCTCCTCCACGTGGAGAGGAGCGTCTGAGGGGAGGACGTCTGTTCTGATGTCTCCTGGACGTGTCCCTCGGGAGGTGTTCATGTCCCACCGGGAGGAGGCCCCGGGGAAGACCCAGGACACACTGGAGGGACAATGTCTCTGGACTGGGAACACCTCAGGTCCCACTGGAGGAGCTGGAGGAAGTGTCTGGGGTGAAGGAAGTCTGGGAGTCTGTGCTTAGACTGATGCCCCCGAGACCCGACCGCAGAGAAGAAGAAGAACATGGATGGAGGTTTTATTTCTGTTCTGTTTTCAGGTTGAGCCGTTCTCTTCTGTTCTGATGTTGATCTTGGTCCAGATCCTTCAGTCCTGCACAAGATTCTTCCTCTGCACAGTTTTGGTTCCAAGTCCAAATTTGTTTCCCAGTTGGTGAAGTTTTTCCAGATGTTGTATTGAAGCTGCAGAGTCTTTGGTGAGTGTGAGCAGCAGATTCAAAACACAAAATGATTCTCCCAAAGAAACAAGTTCACAGAAAACAACTCAACCTGAAAACAGAACACAAATAAAACATTCAAAACTGTACAAGACGATACCAGGTCGTCTTGATTCTGTTTACGTGAGCATGAATCAGTATTTCCAGGATGATCAAAATGTGAGTCTGTGATTTTAAAATAATAAAATAATAATGCATCAGTTTTATCTAGCACTTTTTTGGACACTCAAAGACACTTTACAGTTCATTATTCATTCACTCCAGACCCAGTGGTGGTAAACAACTACTGTAGCCACAGCTGCCCTGGGGCAGACTGACAAAAGTGCGGCTGCCAGTCTGCGCCATCGATCCTTCTGACCACCACCAACACACACACACACACACACAGACCACTTTCACACTAGGCAATGTGGGTGAAGTGTCTTGCCTAAGGACACAATGACAGTTTTTGTGACTGGCGCCTCCTGTGGCTCCTGATTTTCCCAGAGTCTCATCCAAGTCCAGACCAGGACCAGACCAGGACCAGACCCAGAGCTGCTGAGCTTCTGAGATGTGACAGGATCAGACTTTGACAAGTCGGTAAAACCACAAACCAGACAGAGATAAAGATAAAAGGGAAAGGGGTAAAAACTGCAGCGCGGCTCGTTCTGTGTGTGGATGGATCCTTCTCCTCCAGACTTTTACAGACGGACAGTTTGATAGAAATAGTCTCATCTGAGAAATTATTGACTTGACTGAATGAAACAAAGACATTTTTGTAAAATGTTGGGCTCAGTTTACTCAAACACAGTTGAGATCAACACACTGACATGTCTTGATGTGGTGTTGACATGATTTGTGTTTGTAACAAGTTAAACTGAGAGGAAATTAGCGTCACAGAGACTTAAAACCTGCACTTTAACTGTTTGATTTGATTGTTTATTTCTTTTTGCTCTGGAGTGGGTGAACTTTACTATTTTTATGTCATGAACATTTACAGGTCACTTTTTAAAATGTTTTATCCCTTCAGCCCAAAGTCATGAGCTGCTCTCTGAAATATTATTATGTATGTTAAAAATCACTAAATAAAAAAAATAAAAAAACTTGAATTGCAAAAATAAATAAATACAATTAAAATAAAATAAAAACAAAAAATAAATTATAAATACAAATCAAATAAAAAAAAAATATATATATATATAATAATATAAATAAAAATGTAAAATTATATATATATATATATATATATATATATATAATATATAATATATATATAAAATATAAATATATAATAAAAAATAAAATCCAAATAAATAATAATAAAAAAATACAAACATAAAATAAAAATAAATTATAAATTTAAAAAATGTATAAAATATATATATATATATATATATATATATATATATATATATATATATATATATATATATATATATATATATATATAAAATAATAATAAAATAAAACATTGATCTGTTTCTGTACATTCTGTGAAAATGTGAGGTCATTTCATCAAGAGTTGCCAAAATGCTTGACTCTAAACTCTGTATAATAATGTTTGTTTTTTTCGGTGCGTGACTTTTCTTAAAGAAAGTGTTCTTTGCGCGCGTGTTTGCGCGTGTTTGCGCGTGTTGAAGTGTTGAAGTGTGTTGTGATCGACGCGAACAAAGGCTCGCGGAGAGACTGGCGCATTCTGGAGATGCGAGGGAATGCAGCGTGCGCGCCCCCCGCCTATGTGCGTGCGCGCCCCCGTCAGCATCAGCGTCCGAAACAACGAACGGCGAAACAAACGCGCAGAACCGACCGCGTCCGCCGCGTCCTCCGCTCCGTCCGCGCTCGGGACCGGCTCAGGCGCGTGGGCTTTGGCGCAGTTCGGTCCGGTCCGCGCGCGCGCCTCTGCGTCAGTGCGTCCGCGCGCGTGCCACTCCGTCCGTGCGTGCGTTCGTGCGCGTGTCCGTGAGTCTGTCTGGGTCCGTTTCGCCGAAGCCGAAGCCGAAACATCCTCCGAACGCGGCTCCGGTGCGGGGCATGGCGGCGGGGACAGTGCGCTAAGAGCCGGACTCCACCAGGACTCAAACGGCACTCAACCAGGACCAGGACACGACCGGGACTGAGCAAGAACCGGGACCGGGGACTGGACCGAGACCTGCGCCGAGACCTGAGTCCGGACCAGAACCGAGCCACACCGAGCCACCAAAGAACAAGAAGAAGCAACGCCATTTCAGTATGTTTCTGTTTCTCTGTCACCTGTCACTGTAGACCTGCTTTAGTCCCGGTTTAGTCCCGGTTTAGTCCTTGGTTAGTCCTGGTTTTACCCTTATCTAGTCCTGGTTTAGTCCTGGTTCAGTCCTGATTTGCTGCTCTGTGATTTTCTCGGCGAACTCCGGTTTTGAGTCCGGTTCTGTTGGGTTCAGTTGACACACTTTTCCCTTCTGTGGTCCTGGTTCAGTCCTGGTTTAGTCCTGGTTCAGTCCTGGTGTAGACCGGGTCTTGGACTGGTCCTGGGTGAGTTTGGTGTTTGTTTTCCAGACGCGCTCACAGATGGAGCTTTACTCAGAAACACTTGTGAGTCAGTCCAGAGTCTGGGACAAACTGAATAATTTAAACTCCGAGGTTCTTTAAGGTCACAGACTGAACCAGGACTAAACCAGGACTAAACCAGGACTAAACCAGAACTAAACCAGGACTAAACCAGAACTAAACCGGGTCTAAATTGGGAAACCAGGACTGAACCAGGACTGAACCGGGACTAAACCAGGACTGAACCGGGACTAAACCAGAACTAAACCAGGACTAAACCGGGTCTAAATTGGGACTGAACCAGGACTGAACCGGGACAGAACCAGGACTAAACCGGGTCTAAATTGGGACTGAACCAGGACTGAACCAGGACTGAACCGGGACTAAACCAGGACTGAACCGGGTCTAAATTGGGACTAAACCAGGACTGAACCGGGACTAAACCAGGTCTAAACTGGGACTGAACCGGGACCGACCCAGGACAGAACCAGGTCTAAACCAGGACTGAACCAGAACTAAACCAGGACTAAACAGGTTTAAACTTGTACTGAAACTGGACCAAACTTGGACAGATCCAGACCAGGACTGATCTGGGTCTGGGTTAATCCCGGTTTAGTCCTGATGGAGAAACGAGTCCGTGAGAACCGGGACTTTGTTGCCGTAGCGATAAACAACTTTATTCTGACAGGAGTTTAAACGAGACTCGAAACTTTGAATGAGTTTTAACGTTTGTCCAAAACTCCTGATGATGTCGACAGGTGGAACAGAACGTCCCCAAACGTCTAGAAAGTGTTTTTTTTTTTTTTTTTTTTTTTTTTGGACCTTTAGAGTAAAACCTGTTGACTTGTGTGTCGTCGTTTAGATTTAAACTTAGACTAAGAATAAAATATAAATGTTTAGAGCGACTTGATTTTTCCAAAAATCATTCTCACGATTATTTTTTATTTACACGATGCATTTATTTAGAAATTCTCTTTAAAAAACACTTTGCAAAACTTTCAAATTGAAAATAAATTCAGGCTACAAAAATCTGTGTGTCATTCGTTCATTTGTTTTTGAATAAAACCAAAAATAAGAAAATGAAAAAACTAATTAAAACTCTTTTCTTCATTATTTGTCTCCAAAACCAAAATGAAAAAAACAAAAAACAGATAATGATTAGTTTTTTCAGTTTTCGATTTTGTGTTTAAATGAAAAATGGAAAAAAAAAAAACGGATAACGGACTGAACCAGGACTTGGGTGATCAGGACTGAGACTGGTTCAGTCCTGGTATAATCCTGGTTCAGTCCTGGTTTAGTTCTGGTTTAGTCCTGGTTGAGTCCTGGTTTAGTCCTGGTTCACTCCATTATCTGTTTTTTTCCATTTTTTTTTCTTCTTTTATTTAATTTTGGTTTTAGAGACAAATAATGAAGAAATGTTTTTTTTTTTGGTTTTATTTCGAAAAAAACAAATGAACAAACGGCACAGATTTTCAAATCTGAACCTTAGAGCAATTTTATGATGTATAAAACATAAAATGAATAAAATAAATTTGAACATGAAATAAAACAGAAAAACTAAAAATAAACTTTATATCCAGCTCTTCTACAATCTCTATGTTTAAAACATAAAATAAATAAACTTATTTATATCAAAAATATCCCCAAATAAACTTTGCTAAGCTTTAAATCATTTCAGCTCAGTTATATGAGTTTGGAGATCATACAGTTGTAGGGAGTATTATCTGTTACATAAGTTGTAGGGAGTATTATCTGTTACATAAGTTGTAGGGAGTATTATCTGTTACATAAGTTGTAGGGAGTATTATCTGTTACATCAGGGTGAGTCTCAGAGGGAGCAGTGTGTGTCTGTATGTGAAGCTCGTCTGTATTCACCTCTGAGACCACAGTCTAGACCCAGACTGAACCAGGACTAAACCACGAATAAACTGGGACTACGACTGAACCAGGACCAGGACTGAACCAGGACCAGGACTGAACCAGGTCTAAACCATTTCTAAAGGTGGACTAAACCAGGACTAAATGTAACATTCATTATATTTCATGGACATAAAACAAATGCTTTAGTCCTGGTTTAGTCCTAGTTGTAGTCCTGGTTTTGGTCCTGGTTTTAGTCCTGCTTTAGCCCTTTAGACCTGGGTCAGTCCCTCTTTAGTCCTGGTTTCAACTGAACTTGTTTCAGACCTGGTCCAGTCCCGGTCAGTCCTCCTTTAGACCAGTTTAAGTCCTTGAGCTGGATCCTGGTGGTTTTGTTTTGGGTCCAGTCCAGAGTCCAGAGGTGAGACTGTGCTTTTCCCTCAGACTGTGGCGCTAACTGTGAGCACTGCTCTGTCTGAAACTCTGAGACTTTCACCTCAACTTTTATTGAACACAGTCTGACCCGAAGGACCTGATTTATCTGAAATAAAACAGTCGAGTCACGTCTTAGTGTAAAACCAAACTCCAGAACAAAACCACGACACTCGCTCGGATCACAGGAAAAATGAAAACAGGTCTCTAAATAACATATATATATATATATATATATATATATATATATATATATATATATATATATATATATATATATATATATATATATATATATATATATATATATATATATATATATATATATATATATATATATATATATTTTTTCTTGAGTTTGATTTTAAAACTTTTCTGGACAGAGTCTACTCGTGTGTCTACATTGTGTCTCCATGGTAACTGCTGAACATTCTGCCATAGACATACATGTGGACCGCCCCCCAGAGTGATGTGACTGTAAAGTATCAGTTAATTTAGTGAATTGGTTTAGACCAGGTTTAGTCCTGTTGTTAGTCTCTGTTTAGTCCTGGTTTAGTTCTGGTTTAGTCCTAGTTTAGTCCCTGTTTGGTCCTGGTTTAGTCCCTGTTTGGTCCTAGTTTAGTCCCTGTTTGGTCCTGGTTTAGTCCTGGTTTAGTCCTGGTTTAGTCCTGGTTTAGTCCTGGGTTAGTCCTGGTTTAGACCTGGTTTAGACCTGGTTTAGACCTGGTTTAGTCCTGGTTTGGTCCTGGTCCAGTCCTGTTTTAGTCCTAGTTTAGTCACTGTTTGGTCCTGATTTAGTCCTGGTTTAGTCTCTATTTAGTCCTGGTTCAGTCTTGGTTTAGTCCTGGTTTGGTCCTGGTTTAGTCCTGGTTTAGTCTCTGTTTGGTCCTGGTTTAGTCCTGGTCCAGTCCTGGTTTAGACCTGGTTTAGACCTGGTTTAGTCCTGGTTTGGGCCTGGTCCAGTCCTGGTTTAGTCCTGGTTTAGTCCTGGTCTGTTCTCAGAGGGAGCAGTGTGTGTCTATATGTGAAGCTCATCAGTATTCACATCAGAGACCACAGTCTAGACCCGGACTGAACCAGGACCAGGATCAGTCCAGGACTGAACTGGTACTACAGTTAAACCAGGACCAGTCCAGGTAAAACAGGACTAAATGTGACATTTATTATATTACATGGTCATAAAACAAATGTTTTTAAGTGTCATAAAGGTCGTGTGAGGGCGGGTCGGTCCGGTCCTGGTTCAGTTCTTCTATAGACTGAAGCCTGGGATTTAGTCTTTGAGTAGTTCTTGTTTAGACCTGATTCAGACCTGGTCTAGTCCTGGTTCAGTCCCTGTTCAGCCCTGGGACATGTCCTAGGACAAGTCCTGGTTTAGACCTGGGACAGACCTGGGACAAGACCTAGTTTAGTCCTGGTTTAGTCCCAGTTCAGTCCTGGGACAAGTCCTGGTTCAAACCTGGTTCAATCGTGTTTCAGTCCTGGTTTTAGACCCGGTTTTAGACCCAGTTGCGTCGCGGTTCAGTCGCGGTCTTGTTTGATGGATGGTCTCTATAGAACCCTCTGTATGGTTTCCATGGAGACTGCAGGTCTGAGCGCGCTCAGTAGAGAGCAGCAGACGAGGGGTTGGAGCGCGCTCAGTAGAGGCCTGAGATGAACCCGGCGACGCGTGAGCAGAAACCTAATGAGAGCGAGTTCAGACCGGGACAAGAACCGGGACTAAACCGGGACTAAATCAGGACTGAACCTGGACTAAACCTGGACTAAACCAGGACAAGAACCGGGACTGAACTGGGACTAAACCAGGACTGAACCAGGACAAGAACCGGGACTGAACCTGGACTAAACCTGGACTAAACCTGGACTAAACCTGGACTAAACCTGGACTAATCCAGGACAAGAACCGGACTGAACTGGGACTAAACCAGGACTGAACCAGGACAAGAACCGGGACTGAACCTGGACTAAACCTGGACTAAACCTGGACTAAACCAGGACAAGAACTGGGAATAAACCTGGACTGAACTGGGACAAGAACCGGGACTAAACCAGGTCTAAACCAGGACTGAACCAGGACTAAACCAGGACAGGAACCGGGACTAAACCACGACTGAACCAGGACTAAACCAGGACAAGAATCGGGAATAAACCGGGACTAAACCTGTTTTTATTTTGTTTTGTTTTTTCAGATGTTTTGGTGAAAGTGAAGAATCTGATGAAGCTCGAACTCAGACCAAAGAATCTGAACCAACGACAAAAAACACGACAGGAAACAGGTGAGAGGAAGAAGAAGAGAGAGAGAGAGAGGAGGAAGAGAGAGGTAGAGAGAGAGGAGGAGGAGAGGAGAGATGAAAAAAGAGGACAGGAGGAGAGGAGGAGGAGAGAGAGAAGAGGAGGAGGAGATAGAGGAGAAAAGAGGATGATGAGGAGGGCAGAAAAAAAAGGAGGAGAGAGAGGAAGAGTGGAGGAGGAGAAAGTGATAGAAAAGAGGAGGAGGAAGAGTGTGTTGTTGTTGTTGTTGTTGTTTGTTGTTGTTGTTGTTGTGTTGTTGTTGTTGTTGTTGTTTGTGTTGTTGTTGTTGTTGTTGTTTGTTGTTGTTTGTTGTTGTTTGTTGTTGTTGTTGTTGTTGTTGTGTTGTTGTTGTGTTTGTTGTTGTGTTAGTGGAGTTGTGTGTTTGTTGTTGTTGTTGTTGTAGTATTTGTTGTGTTGTTGTTGTGTTTGTTGTTGTGTAAGTGGAGTTGTGTGTTTGACAGATGGAGGTGAACTCGTCTGAGAAACGACACAGAACCAGGTCCAAAGGAGTACGAGGTACACAACTACACACACAACGCACAACTGACGCACAACTGACGCACAACTATACACACAACTATACAACTGTACACACAACTGTTCACACAACTATACACAACTATACAACTATACACACAACTGACGCACAACTATACACACAATGCACAACTGACGCACAACTACACACACAACTATACACACAACTATACACACAACTATACACACAACTATACTCACAACTATACACACAACTATACACACAACTATACTCACAACTATAACAACTATACACAACTATACAACTATACACACAACTGACGCACAACTATACAACTACACAACTACACACAACTGACGCACAACTATACACAACTGTACACACACAGAATACACACAACTACACGCACAAAGCACAACTATATACACAACTGACACACAACTGATGTACAAATATACACAACTGATGCACAACACACAACTATACACACAGCTATACACACAACTATACAACTATACACACAACTGTTCACACAACTATACACAACTATACAACTATACACACAACTACACACACAACGCACAACTGATGCACAACTGATGCACAACTGATGCACAACTGACGCACAACTATACACACAATGCACAACTGACGCACAACTACACACACAACTATACACACAACTATACACACAACTATACAACTATACACAACTATACAACTATACACACAACTGACGCACAACTACACACACAACTATACACACAACTATACAACTATACACACAACTGACGCACAACTATACAACTACACAACTACACACAACTGACGCACAACTATACAACTATACACAACTATACAACTATACAACTATACACACAACTGACGCACAACTATACAACTACACAACTACACACAAGTGACGCACAACTATACACAACTGTACACACACAGAATACACACAACTACACGCACAAAGCACAACTATATACACAAATGACACACAACTGATGTACAAATATACACAACTGATGCACAACACACAGCTATACACACAACTATACACACAACTATACACACAACTATACAACTACACAACTCACAACTAATGCACAACGATACAACACACACAACACACAATTACACACAACTATACACAACTATACACAACTATACAACTATACACACAACTGACGCACAACTATACAACTACACAACTACACACAACTGACGCACAACTATACACAACTGTACACACACAGAATACACACAACTACACGCACAAAGCACAACTATATACACAACTGACACACAACTGATGCACAACACACAACTATACACACAACTGTACACACAACTATACACACAACTATACAACTACACAACTGATGCACAACTATACAACATACAATTACACACAACTATACACAACTATACAACTATACACACAACACACAACTATACACAACTGACTCACAACTATGCACAACTATACAACTACACAACTATATACAACTACACACAATACACAATTATACACACAATTACACACAACTATACAACACACAATACACACACGACTATACACACAACACACACAACTATACAGTACACACACACAAGTACACACACAAGTACACAACACACACACAAGTAGACAACTACACACACCACAAATACACACACAAGAATACAACACACAGACACAAGTACACAACATACAACACACACACACACAACTACATACGCACACACACACACACAGACACACACACACACACACACACACACACACACACTGTATTTCAATCTGAATATTACAAAAAACATGAATTTAAATGTGTGACGGCGGCTATACTGACCATTTCACACATCTGTTTCTCCTGTGTGTTGTGTGTGTGTGTTGTGTGTGTGTGTTGTGTGTGTGTGTGTGTGTGTGTGTGTGTGTGTGTGTGTTGTGTGTGTGTGTAGCTGCAGTGGAGGCTCTCACTCAGGAGCTCTTCAGGTAAATACTCAAGTTTTACAACACGTCAAGATGAAAAGTGTGTCAGGTGCCCTCCCCATGTGTGTCAGGTGCCCTCCAAGTGTGTGTCAGGTGCCCTCCAAGTGTGTGTCAGGTGCCCTCCCCGAGTGTGTCAGGTGCCCTCCCCGTGTGTGTCAGGTGCCCTCCAAGTGTGTGTCAGGTGCCCTCCCCGTGTGTGTCAGGTGCCCTCCAAGTGTGTGTCAGGTGCCCTCCCCGAGTGTGTCAAGTGCCCTCCCCGTGTGTGTCAGGTGCCCTCCAAGTGTGTGTCAGGTGCCCTCCCCGAGTGTGTCAAGTGCCCTCCAAGTGTGTGTCAGGTGCCCTCCAAGTGTGTGTCAGGTGCCCTCCCCATGTGTGTCAGGTGCCCTCCCCATGTGTGTCAGGTGCCCTCCCCGAGTGTGTCAAGTGCCCTCCCCGTGTGTGTCAGGTGCCCTCCAAGTGTGTGTCAGGTGCCCTCCAAGTGTGTGTCAGGTGCCCTCCCCATGTGTGTCAGGTGCCCTCCCCATGTGTGTCAGGTGCCCTCCCGAGTGTGTCAAGTGCCCTCCCGTGTGTGTCAGGTGCCCTCCAGTGTGTGTCAGGTGCCCTCCCCATGTGTGTCAGGTGTCCCCCAGTGTGTCAAGTGCCCTCCCCGTGTGTGTCAGGTGCCCTCCCCGTGTGTGTCAGGTGCCCTCCCCTGTGTGTGTCAGGTGCCCTCCCCGTGTGTGTCAGGTGTCCTCCCCGTGTGTGTCAGGTGCCCTCCCCGTGTGTGTCAGGTGCCCTCCCCGTGTGTGTGTCAGGTGTCCTCCCCGTGTGTGTCAGGTGCCCTCCCCGTGTGTGTCAGGTGCCCTCCCGTGTGTGTCAGGTGCCCTCCCCGTGTGTGTCAGGTGCCCTCCCCGTGTGTGTCAGGTGCCCTCCCCGTGTGTGTCAGGTGCCCTCCCCGTGTGTGTCAGGTGCCTCCCCGTGTGTGTCAGGTGCCCTCCCCGTGTGTGTCAGGTGCCCTCCCCGTGTGTGTCAGGTGCCCTCCCCGTGTGTGTCAGGTGCCCTCCCCGAGTGTGTCAAGTGCCCTCCCTGTGTGTGTCAGGTGCCCTCCCCGTGTGTGTAACAGTTTGTTTTGTGTGCAGTTGTCCCACTCCGGGCTGTGACGGCAGTGGACATGTGAGCGGAAAATACGCAAGACACAGAAGGTAAGAAGAACCTGGTTTAGTCCTGGTTTAGTTCTGGTCTAATCCTGGTTTAGTCCTGGTCCAGTCCTGGTCTAGTCCTGGTCTAGTCCTGGTTCAGTCCTGGTTCAGTCCTGGTTCAGTCCTGGTCTAGTCCTGGTCTAGTCCTGGTTTAGTCCTGGTTCAGTCCTGGTCTAGTCCTGGTCTAGTCCTGGTTCAGTCCTGGTTCAGTCCTGGTTCAGTCCTGGTCTAGTCCTGGTTTAGTCCTGGTTTAGTCCTGGTTTAGTCCTGGTTCTAGTCCTGGTTCAGTCCTGGTCTAGTCCTGGTCTAGTCCTGGTCTAGTCCTGGTCTAGTCCTGGTTTAGTCCTGGTTTAGTCCTGGTTCAGTGCTGGTCTAGTCCTGGTCTAGTCCTGGTCTAGTCCTGGTCTAGTCCTGGTTCAGTCCTGGTCTAGTCCTGGTCTAGTCCTGGTTTAGTCCTGTTCTAGTCCTGGTTTAGTCCTGGTCTTTGTCTGGGTGCTGTGGAGGTTGCCGTGGTGGTGGATGGAGGCTGTCACCATGGTAACGGCGCTGCAGCCCGTCTCCCGTGGTAACGATGATGTCTCCACGGCGACGGCGCTGTTTTAATTAACGGCAGCCAAGTTTTATTTTTAGTCCAGAGACATTTCCACTCATTCACAAAGACCGAGCCAGACTTTGTTTGGTCTGCGGTCAGTCCTGCTTTAGTCCTGGTTTGGTTCTGGTTTTGGTCTGGTTTTGTTTTCTGGTCTCTGGTCTTGGCCTGGTCCTGGTCTGGTCCCGGTCTTGGTCTGTGTTTGCTGCAGGACTGTGTGTACTCAGATGGGCTCTGGTCTCTGGTCCTGGTCTAGTTCTGGTCCTGGTCTGGTCCTGGTCTGGTCTGGTCTGGTCTGGTCTGGTCTGTGTCTGGTGCAGGACTCTGTGTCCTCAGATGGTCCTGGTCTTGGTCTGGTCCCGGTCTTGGTCTGTGTTTGGTGCAGGACTCTGTGTCCTCAGATGGTCCTGGTCTTGGTCTGGTCCCGGTCTTGGTCTGTGTTTGCTGCAGGACTCTGTGTCCTCAGATGGTCCTGATATGGTCCTGGTCCTCGTCCTGGTGTTGGTCCCGCTCTAGTCCCAGTCCTGGTCTGCGTCTGTGTTTGCTGCAGGTCTCTGGTCCTGGTCTCGGTCTGGTCTGGTCTTGGTCTTGGTCCCGGTCTTGGTCTGGTCCTGGTCCCGGTCTTGGTCCTGGTCCCAGTCTGGGTCCTGGTCCCGGTCTTGGTCCCGGTCTTGGTCCTGGTCCCGGTCTTGGTCTGGTCCCAGTCTGGGTCCTGGTCCTGGTCCCGGTCTGGGTCCTGGTCTGGGTCCTGGTCTTGGTCCTGGTCTGGGTCCTGGTCCTGGTCCCAGTCTGGTCTTGGTCCTGGTCTTGGTCTGGTCTTGGTCCTGGTCCTGGTCCCGGTCTTGGTCCCGGTCTGGTCCCGGTCTTGGTCCCGGTCTGGTCCCGGTCCGGTTCCCGGTCTTGGTCCCGGTCCTGGTCCCGGTCCTGGTCCCGGTCCTGGTCTTGGTCCCGGTCCCGGTCCTGGTCTGGGTCTATGTTTGCTGCAGGTCTCTGAACCTGGTCCTGGTCACAGTCTGGTCCTGGTCCTGGTCCCGGTCTTGGTCCCGGTCTTGGTCCTGGTCCCGGTCCCGGTCTTGGTCCCGGTCTTGGTCTGGTCCCGGTCTGGTCCCGGTCTGGGTCCTGGTCCCGGTCTTGGTTCCGGTCCCGGTCTTGGTCTGGTCCCAGTCTGGGTCCTGGTCCTGGTCTTGGTCCCGGTCCCGGTCCCAGTCTTGTTCTGGTCCCAGTCTGGGTCCTGGTCCTGGTCCTGGTCTTGGTCCTGGTCCCAGTCTTGGTCCCGGTCTTGGTCCCGGTCCCGGTCCCGGTCTTGGTCTGGTCCCAGTCTGGGTCCTGGTCCTGGTCCCGGTCTTGGTCTGGGTCCCGGTCTGGGTCCTGTTCTTGGTCCCGGTCTTGGTCTGGTCCCAGTCTGGGTCCTGGTCCTGGTCCCAGTCTGGGTCCTGGTCCCGGTCTTGGTCTGGGTCCCGGTCTGGGTCCTGGTCTTGGTCCTGCTCTTGGTCCTGGTCCCGGGACCGGTCTTGGTCTGGTCCCGGTCCCGATCCCGGTCTTGGTCCTGGTCTGGTCTTAGTCCCGGTCTTGGTCCCGGTCTGGTCTTGGTCCCGGTCCCGGTCCCGGTCTTGGTCTTGGTCCTGGTCTTGGTCCCGGTCTTGGTCTTGGTCCTGGTCCTGGTCCCGGTCCTGGTCCTGGGCCTGGTCTTGGTCCTGGTCTGTGTTTGCTGCAGGTCTCTGGTCCTGGTCTCGGTCTGGTCTGGTCTTGGTCTTGGTCCCGGTCTTGGTCCCGGTCTTGGTCTGGTCCTGGGCCCGGTCTTGGTCCTGGTCCTGGTCTGGGTCTGTGTTTGCTGCAGGTCTCTGGTCCTGGTCCTGGTCCCGGTCTTGGTCCCGGTCTTGGTCCCGGTCTTGGTCCTGGTCTGTGTTTGCTGCAGGACTCTGTGTCCTGGTCCTGGTCACAGTCTGGTCCCGGTCCTGGTCCCGGTCCCGGTCTTGGTCCTGGTCCCGGTCTGGTCCCGGTCTTGGTCCTGGTCCTGGTCCTGGTCTGTGTTTGCTGCAGGACTCTGTGTCCTCAGATGCCTCAGACGCTGCAGTGCACCATGGGAACTGAATCTGAATGAGTCTGAAAGAAACAGAACGACTCAGAGAACAAAGACCTGGATTAGACCGGGTTTAGTTCTAGTTTAGTCCTGGTTTAGACTTGGTTTAGTCCTGGTTTAGACTTGGTTTAGACTTGGTTTAGTCCTGGTTTAGTCCTGGTTTAGTTCTGAGTTAGTCCTGGTTTAGTCCTGGTTTAGTCCTGGGTTAGACCTGGGTTAGTCCTGGTTTAGTCCTGGTTTAGTCCTGATTTAGTTCTAGTTTAGTCCCGGTTTAGTCCTGGTTCAGTCCTGGTTTAGTCCTGAGTTAGTCCTGGTTTAGTCCTGAGTTAGACTTGGTTTAGTCCTGGTTTAGACTTGGTTTAGACTTGGTTTAGTCCTGGTTTAGTCCTGGTTTAGTTCTGAGTTTAGTCCTGGGTTTAGTCCTGGTTTAGTCCTGGTTTAGTCCTGAGTTAGTCCTGGTTTAGTCCTGGTTTAGTCCTGGTTTAGTCCTGGGTTAGTCCTGGTTTAGTCCTGGTTTAGTCCTGATTTAGTTCTAGTTTAGTCCCGGTTTAGTCCTGGTTAGTCCTGGTTTTTTAGTCCTGGTTTAGTCCTGGTTTAGTCCTGGTTTAGTCCTGGTTTAGTCCTGGTTAGTCCTGGTTTAGTCCTGGTTTAGTCCTGGTTTAGTCCTGGTTTAGTCCTGGTTCAGTCCTGGTTTAGTCCTGAGTTAGTCCTGGTTTAGTCCTGAGTTAGACTTGGGTTAGTCCTGGTTTAGATCTAAATATTGTGTTTAAACACATGTAGTAACTTGGCTGTGAACCAGCACTTGACCCGGTCTAAACCCGGTCTAAACCCGGTCTAAACCCGGTCTAAACCCGGTCTAAACCCGGTCTAATCCCGGTCTAAACCCGGTCTAAACCCGGTCTTGTGTTGCAGTGTTTACGGTTGTCCTTTGGCCAAAAAGAGAAAGGCTCTGGAGAAGGTTCCGCTGGAGCCCGCCGCCAAACGGAGCCGTTACATCACTTCCTGTCCCGACGACGACGACGACGAACAAGATGGCGGCTTCGACCACGACAGGTTAAAGGTCACGAGGAGGCGGGACGAGTCGTCTGACCCGGAAGAGGAACAGGAAATAGACGAACAGGAAGTGAAAGACGAAGAGGAGCGATACGACGAGGAGGATGAAGAGGAGGAGGCACGGAGAGCGCTGACAGGTGAGATGACAGGTGCAGACAGGTGAGATGACAGGTGCTGACAGGTGAGAACACAGACAGGTGCAGACAGGTGAGAACACAGACAGGTGCAGACAGGTGAGACACTGACAGGTGCAGACAGGTGAGAACACTGACAGGTGCAGACAGGTGAGAGCGCTGACAGGTGAGATGACAGGTGCAGGCAGGTGAGAGCGCTGACAGGTGAGAACACAGACAGGTGCTGACAGGTGAGAGACAGACAGGTGAGACTGACAGGTGACTGACTGACAGGTGACAGAGACAGGTGAGATGACAGGTGCAGACAGGTGAGAGCACTGACAGGTGCAGACAGGTGAGAGCAGACAGGTGCTGACAGGTTGAGAGACAGGTGCAGACAGGTGACTGACAGGTGAGAACACAGACAGGTGAGACAGACAGCGCTGACAGGTGACAGACAGGTGAGAGCGCTGACAGGTGTGCTGACAGGTGAGAACACTGACAGGTACAGACAGGTGAGAGCACTGACAGGTGAGAGTCCTGGACTCAGTCCTGGTCTAGTCCCAGTCCAAGTCCTGGTCTCAGTCCTGGTCTGGTTCTGGTCTGGTCCCGGACCAGGTTCAGTCCTGGTTTAGTCCTGGTTTAGTCCTGGTTTAGTCCAGGTTTAGTCCTGGTTTAGTCCTGGTTTAGTCCAGGTTTAGTCCAGGTTTAGTCCTGGTTTAGTCCTGGTTTAGTCCTGGTTTAGTCCAGGTTTAGTCCTGGTTTAGTCCAGGTTTAGTCCAGGTTTAGTCCTGGTTTAGTCCTGGTTTAGTCCAGGTTTAGTCCTGGTTTAGTCCTGGTTAGTCCTGGTTTAGTCCTGGTTTAGTCCTGTTTAGTCCTGGTTTAGTCCTGGTTTAGTCCTGTTTAGTCCTGGTTTAGTCCTGGTTTAGTCCTGGTTTAGTCCTGGTTTAGTCCTGGTTTAGTCCTGGTTTAGTCCTGGTTTAGTCCATTATCTGTTTTTTCCATTTTTCATTTAAACACAAAATCAGAAACTGAAAAAAAGAATCTTTATCTGTTTTTTTCATTTTGGTTTTGGAGACAAATAATGAAAAAAATTGAAAAAAATTGGTGAAATCAATTTTTTTTTTTTAGTTTCCTTATTTTTGGTTTGAAAAACAAATGAACGAATGACACACGGATTCTCCTGTCGCCATGGAGACATCATCGCTCTGCCTGGAATAACCCAGACTGTGGCTTTATTCTGACTCTGATTTCTTTGTTGTTTGTGTGTTTTCAGTCGAGAGCCTCTACAGACCAAGTCCACCGTCCAAACCCGTCCAGCTTCTGAAGGACGACCACACCAGCCCCGGCCTCCACCCGGGACTGAACCCAGCTCTGAACCCGGGGCTAAGTCCCGGTTTAAGTCCAGGTCCGAGTCCGGGTCTGAGTCCGGGTCTTAGTCCGGGCGTGAACCCGGCTCAGGGGACCAGGACCCGGGAGGACTACGAGGACTACGACCAGCTGGTGGCCAAGTCCCTGCTGAACCTGGGCAAGATGGCCGACTCGGTGTCCGAATCGTCCCACAGCGAAGACGAGGAGGAGGAGGAGAGGAGAGGAGGAGAGAGCGACGAGGAAGAGGAGGAGGAGGAGGAGAGGAGGCAGGGGCTGAGCGTCGACCTCAACAGCGACGTGGTCCGAGAAACTGTGAGAGAAATCATCTGCAACGTCTGAAGCTCTTCTCTGAGAGTCTGTTCCTCTGACCTTCTCCTTTGCTCCTCTGACCTTCTGCTTTCCTCTTTTCTGTTCCTCCTGTGCTCCTCTGCTCCTGTTCTGTTCCTCCTCTCTTCTTTTTCTCTTCTTCTCCTCCTCTGACCTGCGTGTTGTTTATTCTGTTTCTCCTCTGACCTTCTCCTCTCCTCTGTTCCTCTCTCATCTTTCTGTTTCTCCTCTGACCTGCGTGTAGTTTCTTCTGTTCTTCTGACCCGTGTATGGTTCTCCTGCCTCTGTTCCTTCTCCTTTGCTCTTGACCTGCCTGTGCTTTCTTCTGTTTCTCTTCTGTTTCTCCTCTGACCTGCGTGTGGTTTCTTCTGTTCTTCTGACCTGTGTGTGTGGTTCTTTAGGTGGACTCGCTGAAGCTCCTCGCTCAGGGTCACGGGACGGTGATGGCGGACGACGGTTACCCAGAGTGCAGCGTGGTGGAGGAGGGGCGGGGCTTCCTGGGTCCTAAAGTGAACGAGTCTCCACTGCACCTGCACGGACAGAACCACATCCACAGGTCAGAACCTCACAGAACCTCACAGAACCACACAGAACCTCACAGAACCACACAGAACCTCACAGAACTACAGAACCTCACGAACCACACAGAACCACAGAGAACCTCACAGAACCACATCCACAGGTCAGAACCTCACAGAACCTCACAGAACCACACAGAACCACACAGAACCACACAGAACCTCAGAGAACCACACAGAACCACAGAGAACCTCACAGAACCACATCCACAGGTCAGAACCTCACAGAACCACACAGAACCTCGCAAAACCACACAGAACCACACAGAACCACATAGAACCACACAGAACCTTACAGAACCTCATAGAACCACACAGAACCTCACAGAACCTCACAGAACCACACAGAACCTCACAGAACTATACAGAACCTCACAGAACCACACAGAACCACACAGAACCTCACAGAACCACACAGAACCTCACAGAACTATACAGAACCTCACAGAACCTCACAGAACCACACAGAACCACACAGAACCTCACAGAACCTCACAGAACCACACAGAACACACAGAACCTCACAGAACTATACAGAACCTCACAGAACCTCACAGAACCTCACAGAACCACACAGAACCAGCCCAGGCTTAGAGCTCATGTTCATCTGTGTTCATCTGAGGAGCCTGAGCGAGGTCACTTCATTGTTATATTCTATATTATTTTATTCTCTCGTTTAAACTCTAAACTTTTCCCATAGTTCATGTTTTCGTTGTTGATTGTCTCTGTTCTGTGTTAAATCTCTAAAGTGTCAGTGTGGATGTTTCCTGGATGTTTTGCAGTGTGACGAGTCGTATCTGTGGAGCTGCGTTCATGAAGCTCGTCTCCGTTTCACTTTTGCTCTTGTAAAGTTTCTGTCTGATGTGGTAAAGTGTTTTAGATTTAAACTTTCCGCGTCCATCACGAGTCGTTCCTCGAGCTCCTGATGCGACGCTCGGTCTTTACGTCGCTGTGGAGATTTTACACAACGGATTTTGAAAGAGCAGGAGGTTTATTTTGACACCGGCCTGTTTATTTCCCGTTTCCCCTGATAAAAGTTTGGAGACGCTCTGACGCTGAAAAATTAAAACTCCAGTCTGATTTGAGTGTCGAGCCGAGTCATGACGACCTGTGGACGCTCGTACGACTCTGATGGTGTAAATTGTCCAAACAGTTAAAAAGGAAAACCAAACCTGCCCACATCTGCTGTTCCTTAAATCCTGAAGATTTGTTTTGTTTCACTTTGAGCTGCAGAATAAAAATAACTTTATGAATGAATGAACAAAATTCCATTTCTTTCCCATGAGGTCTTCTTCTGTGAGGAACACCTGCTGAAAATGAAATAAAAAAAAAACCAAAACATTCTTTAGCGTCTCTGGGTTAAATCTGTCAGGAGCAGTGGGACCATCTCCAGATCCTGAGCTGGTCTTGGTCCGGACCTGAGCTGAGGGTCTGAGCTGTTGGAGGA
>NW_026571036.1:1660863-1701440 GCF_026225935.1 Boleophthalmus pectinirostris
TATGTTCTCCCCATGTCTCCTATCTCCTCCCCTCGCCTCCTATCTCCTCCCCTCCTCTCCTATGTTCTCCCCTTGTCTCCTATCTCCTCCCCTCGTCTCCTATCTCCTCCCCTCGTCTCCTAACTCCTCCCCTGTGAAGTTCTCGCGATGTACGAGAACGTTCTAAAATGTCCGACTCCGGGCTGCTCTGGACGCGGACACGTAAACAGCAACAGGAACTCGCATCGAAGGTGAGACGGAAACGAAGCCGCAGAACACTGAGCCAAACTCTAGTCTTAGTTTCCTCAGGGTGACCAGATTTTCAACATCAAAAACTGGGACTGGTGGTTGGTGATAATAAAATTGTGAATCAAGTGGAAAACTGTTCTGCACTCGGCCCATTCAGGACCAACACGAGTCAGCAGAGTCACATTTTCTTTGTGTTTGGATCGTTTTTTTAGCAGATTTTTTTGTATTTTACCGAAACAGATGACAATTTATGAGTCTCTTTACTGTTGCTGTTTCAGGAGCAGATGTGATGTTTGGTGATCGACAAAGATCTCACACATCTCGCCACAAAATATTTATGATCCTTTAACCTCGTGTAGTTTTTCAGTTCTTGGTTGGTGCAGGACGATGTCGAATGAATGAAGTCGTTGTAAATATCTGGAGACTAAAGGTCGGACACAGAGCGAGCGTCGATTAGACTGACAAAGCTCCGTCGGAATTAGATCAGATCTATTCCACAACCCAGGAGGACGACTTCAGCTTTGGGTTCGGTCAAGTGGTTAACGGAGGAAACAGGGTCAGATTTTTGACATTCAAATGTCTCTTATTCAGAAACTAGAGGAACTATTGAAATAAGTAAAGTATCAGAATGTAGGAAAGAGTTACACTCCAACAGGGTCAAGTTAAACCTGTGAGATTCTTTCAAGTTCAAGACAAAAAATTAAAAAAACTCATGTCGGTAACGGAGGGAATGAAATATGCAGCACTTTTTGGTCAATAAATCCAAACAGTGATAACTCTTGGTTCTCACTTCCATATCCTTAACAAACTGGTTTGAATATTTGCTTCATATAGTTTTCTACCATATGGTACAAGATTAGGTTGAAAAACCTCTTACTTTTTGATTCATGAGATTTTTTATTAAGAAAGTTCATGGTAACGGAGGGAAAAGTAACGGAGGGAAAATTGTACAAACAAGTAGAAGGTGCAGGATTTTACATCATTTGTCGCTTTTTTCTTCTGAATATTTTAATATTACTTCAAAATGAAAGAAACTATTTCTATAAAATATGTCAGTCCTTCCAAGAAAATTTTTATCATTTTAAATATATATATATTTTTTTAAAATCCTGTCCCTTCATCAACAGTTCAAAGATGGAATAACACAAGATATGATGAAATACAAACATTTATTTACATGATTTTTGAGTCTTTGAAATTTGGGAAATAATTTTTGTTCCATGTTTCATACATGGTCTGTTTAAAACGGATGGAACTTTAGAACCAAAAATGGTCCAGAAAAAAGGTGAACAGTTTGATAAACTAGAGTACATATGTATCTGTTCAATACATTTTTATATCAGATGAATTCACTTGAATTTTTGGCCTTGTTGTTTACTTCTGTTTGACTGGGACCATATATACTTTTCTATGACACTGATCTAACGAGCTGGAGATTTCAGACAGTTTTATGTTGTTTGCGTTGTTTAAAGTCGCTGTGATTATATAAAAATAAACGGAATAATCTCAGTCTGACACGTCACACACAAATCCTTAATATATGAATGGACATAGCTAAAGCTTCGTTTTCCGGTTTCGAGTGTCCAACTTTTGCGTCAGATTGTGTTAAAACGAAACTTAAAGCCTGACAGAGCTTCAGACAGAGCAGTGCCTTCAGTTAGCGTCACACCTCTGTTGACTTTCGTTCTCGTTCTGAGCTGACGGCGTTTCTCTCGTCCTCAGTCTGTCCGGCTGTCCCATCGCCGCCGCCGAGAAGATGGCGAAAGTCCACGAGAAAACCCACAACCCGGACAGCAAAGGCCAGGCCTCGGACCGAGTGCTCAGGTACAGGACTGAACCAGGACTGAAGCAGGACTGAAGCAGGACTGAAGCAGGACTAAACCAGGACTAAACCAGGACTGAACCAGGACTGAAGCAGGACTGAAGCAGGACTAAACCAGGACTGAACCAGGACTGAACCAGGACTGAACCAGGACTGAGCAGGACTAAACCAGGACTGAACCAAACCAGGACTGAACCAGGACTGAACCAGGACTGAAGCAGGACTAAACCAGGACTAACCAGGACTGAAGCAGGACTAAACCAGGACTGAACCAGGACTGAACCAGGACTAAACCAGGTCTAATCTTGTGCTCCTCAGACCCATGTGTTTCGTGAAGCAGCTGGAGATTCCGCAGTACGGCTTTAAAAACAACGTCCCGACCACGACTCCGCGCTCGAATCTGGCCAAAGAGCTGGAGAAATACTCGAAGACCACGTACGACTACAACTACGAGGGTCCGTACGGCAGGAGGGGTCCAGGGAAGGGCCCGAGGGAGACGTCCCCGAAGCCCTACGAAGGTGAGACGCTTTTTGGGTTACACCTGCATTTGTCCTGACCATTACTGAACCAGGACTGAACCAGGACTGAACCAGGACTGAACCAGGACTGAACCAGGACTGAACCAGGACTAAGGGTTCTTTCACATCCACAGCAGTTGTCGCACTCAGATCTGCACTAAATCAAACAGGCCGAGACTTCAGAAAGGAGGAGGTCTCGGTCTCCAAATGCCAAACTCTGGTTCCTCTGGTGAGAATGTGAACTCAGGTCCAAACTCAACCAACAAATGCATCATGGGAGGGAGACTCATGATGTCATTTCCTGTTTGTGGTGAGTGAAGAAGATGAGGGGTGAAGCTCGACTCGCGGCCAAACGAGCTCCAAGTCCCAGTGGATCGACCAAAGGAACCAGAACTGATTTAAAGAGTCACTGACAGTTTCCCTGAAGCAGCCGAGTGGATTCAGACCTGCACCACTTCATCTGCTACTGCAGGTCCACCAGGTCGACCTGTGTGCACTGGGCCCCCGCGCCCTGTTAGGAGTGCAACGGGGGCCTGGGTCTGGTCCAGACGCCTGCCCCACGACTGTAGGTTTAAGAGTCTGACCTCCTCGGGTTAGTGAGGTTCTTAGACGGGTTTGAGAAACTGTGTCTGCTGGAGGTCGACCTCCACTGGGGGACAGGGACCTGCCCACACGTCTGTACCCACCAAGGCTCAACGAGAAGATCACCAGGTGAGACGGTGCATCTCAGCCTCGCTGCTGTGGATCCAAGCCCGGGGTTTCAAAGTGTTCGCCCATTCAAGTCAATGGGCTGAGCTCAATGTCTCATGGTCCCAGATTCTCCTTCAGCCCGGTGAGGTTCTTCTGGTGTCTGTGGGCCGACTGAGCATGTGCAGTAGAGTCTTTTCTCCCGCGGGCACACGACTGCACGCGACCGCGCACACGGAGCGTGGTCTTGTATATCATGTGATCGCTTTGACCAATCAGAGCGAGAGGAGCAGAGCGGAGCCGGAGTGAATGATTATAAAGCGTTTTTTAAGAAAACTGAAGGATTGATTTGAGCTGAGAAAAACTTTATGATAAAAAATAGGTAAAAATCACCACAGAATCTGACATTTTTGAAAGTTGTAGCTCCCTGTCAGACGAACACCAGCAGTTTGTCATTACACTGCCTCTATGAGAAAAATCTTGTCTCGGCCCAGGGGATTTTTTTCAGCTGAAGTTCCAGTGAGTGACACTACGACAACTGGAGACAGAAACAAGCAACATCCTCCAGATATTTGAACAGATCCATGAGTAGAACCTGCTGTGTGCAGGACACTTGGATAAACGTCAGTGGGACCAGGTTTGGTTTGTTTGGTGTGAAAAGAACAAACTGGAGTCTGGGACACAGAAGAAATGTTTTACTGAACAAATAATCAAACTAGTGAAGTGAAAGAGCCAGGACCAGGACTGAAACAGGACCAGACCAGGACCAGACCAGGACTATACCAGGACCAGACCAGGACTGAAACAGGACCAGACCAGGACCAGACCAGGACTATACCAGGACCAGACCAGGACTGAAACAGGACCAGACCAGGACCAGACCAGGACCAGACCAGGACTAAACCAGGACCAGACCAGGACCAGACCAGGACCAGGACCAGACCAGGACCAGACCAGGACCAGACCAGGACCGGATCAGGACCAGGAAACAGACATAGGGAGAACATGCATAAAGACCCGGGAATTGAACCCAGAACCTTCTTGCTGTGAGTCGTGACGCCTCCTCCGCTCAGGTTTGTGTTGTTGTTTGTGTTTTTGTCGTTGTCGTCCAGTGCGTCGTCTGGGCCGCTCCAGCCCGTCCAGCTCCTACGCCCCGTCCACCTCGTCCAGCGCCAGCTCCACCTGCAGCAAGAGCAGCTTCGACTACAACCACGACATGGAGGCGGCGCACATGGCCGCCACCGCCATCCTCAACCTGTCGACGCGCTGCAGGGCCGAGCACGCACGACTCACACAGGTACACAACACACACAACACACACACAGAACAACACACACACACACAACACACACACAACACACACACACACACACACACACACACACAACAACACAACAACACCACACACGCCACCGCCATCCTCAACCTGTCGACGCGCTGCAGGGCCGAGCACGGCACGACTCACACAGGTACACAACACACACAACACACACACAGAACAACACACACACAACACACACAACAACACACACACCACACACAACACACACACACACAACACACACACACCACACACGCCACCGCCATCCTCAACCTGTCGACGCGCTGCAGGGCCGAGCACGCACGACTCACACAGGTACACAACACACACACAACACACACACACAACACACACAACAACACACAACACACACAACTATACACAACACACACACACACGCCACCGCCATCCTCAACCTGTCGACGCGCTGCAGGGCCGAGCACGCACGACTCACACAGGTACACAACACAACACAACAACACACACACAACAACACACACAACACACCACACACACACACACACAACAACACACACAACACACACACCACCGCCATCCTCAACCTGTCGACGCGCTGCAGGGCCGAGCACGCACGACTCACACAGGTACACAACACACACACACAACACACACACACACAACACACACACACACAACACACACACACACACACAACACAACACACACACACACACACACACACACACACAACAACACACACACACACACAACACACAACACACACACACACACACACACACAACACACAACACACACACACACACACACACACACACACAACACACACACACACACACACACACACACACACACACACACACAACACACACACACACACAACACACACACACACACACACACACACACACACACACACACACACACACACACACACACACACACACACACACACACACACACACACACACACACACACACACACACACAACACACACACACACACACACCACCGCCATCCTCAACCTGTCGACGCGTTGCAGGGCCGAGCACGCACGACTCACACAGGTACACAACACACACACACACACACACACACACACACACACACACACACACAACACACACACACACACACACACACACACAACACACACACACACACACACACACACACACACACACACACACACAACACACACACACACACACACACACACACACACACAACACACACACACACACACACACACACACACACACACACACACACACACACAACACACACACAACAACACACACATACACACAACAACACACACAACTATACAACACACACACACACAACACACACAACACAACACACACACAACTATACACACACACACACACACACAACACACACACACACAACTATACAACACAACACACACACAACTATACAACACACACACACACAACACACAACTATACAACACAACACACACACAACTATACAACGCACACAACACACACACACCTATACAACTATACACAACACACACACACAACACACAACTATACAACACACACAACAACACACACAACTATACACAACACACACACACACAACACACACACAACTATACAACACACACACACAACAACACACACAACACACACACAACTATACAACACACACAACAACACACACACAACTATACAACACACACACACAACAACACACACACACAACACACACACACACACAAACACACACAAAACACACAACAACACACAACAACACACACACAACTATACACAACACACACACACACATACACACACCTGTCCACACGCTGCCGGGCCGAGCACACACAACTCACACCGGTAACCCCCCCGTGTCCCCCCCGTGTCCCCCCCCCGTCCCCCCCCCGTCTCCCCTGTCTCTCCCCTGTCTCCCCTGTCCCCCCTGTCCCCCCTGTCCCCCCCCTGTCCCCCTGTCTCCCCTGTCCCCCCTGTCTCCCCTGTCTCCCCTGTCTCCCCTGTCCCCCCTGTCTCCCCTGTTTCCCGTGTCCCCCCCCCCTGTCTCCCCTGTCCCCCCTGTCTCCCCTGTCTCCCCTGTCCCCCCTGTCCCCCCTGTCCCCCTGTCTCCCCTGTCTCCCCTGTCCCCCCTGTGTCCCCCCTGTGTCTCCCCTGTCCCCCCTGTCTCCCCTGTCTCCCCTGTCCCCCTGTCCCCCCTGTCCCCCTGTCCCCCCCGTCCCCCCCGTCTCCCCTTGTCTCCCCTGTCCCCCCTGTCCCCCCTGTCCCCTGTGTCCCCTTGTCCCCCCTGTCTCCCTGTCTCCCCTGTCTCCCCCCTGTGTCCCCCTGTCTCCCCTGTCTCCCCTGTCCCCCTGTCTCCCCTGTCCCCTCCCCTGTCCCCCCTGTCTCCCCTGTCTCCCCCCTGTCCCCCCTGTCCCCCCTGTCCTCCCCTGTCCCCCTGTGTCCCCCTTGTCCCCCTGTCTCCCCTGTCTCCCCTGTCTCCCCTGTCCCCCCTGTCTCCCCTGTCCCCCCTGTCCCCTGTCCCCCCTGTCCCCCTGTCTCCCCTGTCCCCCCTGTCTCCCGTGTCCCCTCAGAGCCCGGTGGGGGACCCTGAGGACAGCGTGTCTCTGGACGTGGGGGGCCTGAGGGGGGCTCCTGAGGGACCCGAGGGACCCGAGGGCAGCGGGACCGTCCTGACCCCCCTCCAGCCCATGTCCCCCCAGCGCCAGGCCCTGCACCGCGAGCGCTGCTACGGCCTGGACCCGGCCCCCTGGGACCTGCCCCTGGACTACACCAAGATCAAGACCGACAAGGAGGTACCAGACCGGGACTAGACCGAGGGTAGACCTGGTTTAGTCTTGGTTTAGTCTTGGTTTAGTCCTGGGGTTCAGTCCTGGTTTTTTAGTCAAGATTTAGACCTGGTTTAGTCCTAGTTTAGTCCTGGTTTAGTCCTGGTTCAGTCCGGGTTTAGTCCGGGTTTAGTCCTAGTTCAGACTTGGTTCAGTCCTGGTTCAGACCTGGTTTAGATCTGGTTCGGTCCTGGTTTAGTCCAGGTTTAGTCCTAGTTCAGACCCTGGTTTAGTCCTGGTTTAGTCCTGGTTTAGTCCTGGTCTAGTCCTGGTTTAGTCCTGGTTTAGTCCTGGTTTAGTCCTGGTTTAGTCCTGGTTTAGTCCTGGTTTAGACCTGGTTTAGTCCTGGTTCAGTCCTGGTTTAGTCCTGGTTTAGTCAAGATTCAGTCCTAGTTTAGTCTGGGTTTAATCCTGGTTCTGTCCTAGTTTAGTCCAGGTTTAGTCCTGGTTTAGTCCTGGTTTAGTCCTTGTTTAGACCTGGTTCAGTCCTGGTTTAGTCGTGGTTTAGTCAAGATATAGACCTGGTTCAGTCCTGGTTCAGACCTGGTTTAGTCCTTGTTTAGTCCTGGTTCAGTCCTGGTTTAGTCCTTGTTTAGTCCTGGTTCAGTCCTAGTTCAGACCTGGTTCAGTCCTAGTTTAGTCCTGGTTCAGTCCTGGTTTAGTCCTTGTTTAGTCCTGGTTCAGTCCTAGTTCAGTCCTGGTTCAGTCCTGGTTCAGTCCTGGTTCAGTCCAGGTTTAGTCCTTGTTTAGTCCTGGTTCAGTCCTAGTTTAGTCTGGGTTTAGTCCTGGTTTAGTCCTGGTTCAGTCCTGGTTCAGTCCTGGTTCAGTCCTGGTTCATTCCTAGTTTAGTCCTGGTTCAGTCCTGGTTTAGTCCTTGTTTAGACCTGGTTCAGTCCTGGTTTAGTCGTGGTTTAGTCAAGATATAGACCTGGTTCAGTCCTGGTTCAGACCTGGTTTAGTCCTTGTTTAGTCCTGGTTCAGTCCTAGTTTAGTCCTGGTTCAGTCCTGGTTCAGTCCTAGTTTAGTCCTGGTTTATTCCTGGTTTAGTCCTGGTTCAGTCCTGGTTCAGTCCTGTTGTTGTTCCAGACTGAGGACTTGGATCCGTTCGGGGATTTGATGGAGGAGAGTCGTTTTTCCGGTGAGATGCTCCCGGGATCCAAACACCGGTTCAGCTGCAAAGAGCCCAAGAAGGAGCTGCTCAGGTCAGGACCAGACTCGCAACTCAAACACACGGGTCTCCACAGACTTCAGGTCAGACGATGCACCCGTTGCCGCGGTTACAGGCTCCGGGTTTGTAAATCCGCCCGCGAGTCTCATAGCAACACAACAGCCAATCATGAGTGAGGAGGTTAAATGTCCCGCCCCCTCACCGGAAAGAAAGGGGAGGAACGAACGAGCTGTCAGTCAAACCTGTTGCTAAGACCAGTGGGAGGGGCCTCGGGGAATGAAGGCGTCTGATTGGTCCGTTATTTGTGTTCAGATCTGGATTTAGGGACGAAACAGAGAAATGAAAACATCAGGATCCACAGCTCAGGTCACAGCTCAGGTCACAGCTCAGGTCACAGCTCAGGTCACAGCTCAGGTCACAGGCGGCGAGAGCGTTAGATATATCCAATTATATAAATGGTCTATGAGTCAGACCCAGGGACCCACAGACCCTGGTTTAGTCCTGGTTTAGTCCTGGTTTAGTCCTGGTCTAGTCCTGGTTTAGTCCTGGTTTAGTCCTGTTTAGTCCTGGTTTAGTCCTGGTCTAACCCTGTCTCTCTGCTGCAGTCTGTCCAGTTGTCAGATTGGAGACAAAGTCCAGAGGAGTCTCCTGTCGTCCAGTTCTCAGGAGCTCAGGTGAGTTTAAAACCTCCAGGTAAAAGTGTTTCCATTTGGTCCTGGTTCAGTCCCTCTCTCTGTGTATTTCCAGGTGTCCCACTCCGGGCTGTGACGGGTCTGGACACATCACGGGGAACTATGCGTCTCACCGCAGGTGCGCCCCCTACTGTCCTTATTTAACACGACACAACTGTTTTTTTGGTTTATTTACACGGACAGAGACGAACTCAACAAATGTGCAGCCGACAGAGTCGTAGTATTCGAGACCGGCCTCAAAGACTGTTTTTTTACAGTCTTGGTTGCTCTCGGATTCGAGCGTGCTTCGACTCAGTCTTGTCTCGGACTTGAAGGCGTTTGGACTCGGTCTTGTCTCGAACTTGAAGGCGTTTGGACTCAGTCTTGTCTCGAACTTGAAGGCGTTTGGACTCGGTCTTGTCTCAGACTTGATGTCTGACTCTCGTTGCGTGTGATCATTTCATTATGGCCACTATTGTTGGCAGTAAACTTGTAGATGTGTGTGGGAGCGCGGAACGAGCGCGGGGCGTGGCCCGTCGGGAGCGCGGGGCGTGGCCCGTCGTCGGGAGCGCGGGGCGTCTCTCGTCGGGAGCCCGCGGACACTGTGTGGGACGTCACCACACAAACATTCCCCTCAGTGTGACAACTCTGTGTCCACAACACTGTGTCCTCATGCATCAGCAAGTATCACAGGGTAGAATAAACTTCTTAAAACTTCCTCGTCTTTTCACGCTCGTTCCTCGTCTTTTCGCGCTCGTTCCTCCCCTCGTACAGGCTCCTCCTCAGTTTGCGCTGAAGAACAAGATGAAACATGAAGTAAAAACTAATCTAAATTTCTGTTCCAGCACAGACCTACAGCCACAGGTGGTTTTCAGTTTGCCTGATAAAAGTGCACAGATGCATCTGTGTTTGTCATATGCGTTGTTTTGGTAAAACTGTTAAACCACTAAGAAAATAAAACTCCAGTTAGAAACTTGACAAAACAGGTTTAAAATCCTACACACTTTCTTCCCAGTTTGGTGTGCAAACTTTTTGGCTCGCGGGCCACATAGAGTCCTAAAGTTTGACTGAAGGGCCGGACAGAAGACAAGACATATCGTGTTAAGAGCTCAGCTTCGTTACATTCATATTCACGCTTATGTAGGACTTCAGACGCACTTTAACGTTGCTATGAATTATTCAACATAGACAAAAGTACATAGTTCCACTGCACACCACAGGTGAACACAAATCGTGAGCTTTCAATTTTCAAGTCTGACTGTTATAAAGCTTGAAGGCAGAGCTCACATTGTACAATCACACATTCACCTGTGTGAACAGTAAAACTGAACTCTACGATGTTCTGTGCATTGACAATGACAATATGAAGTCCATAAGTTTTCTATGTTTAACTTTTACCAATGTGAAAATGAAGCAGTGCAGTCTTATATCTTGAACACCACTACTTCACTCATGGTCCCAATAACTCCTGTAAGAACACTTTCCCATAAAGCATTGCGGCGCCGCACCTCAATGTATATATAGTGCGCCATCTACTGGGAAACGCCAGAAATGCATGACAAATAAAACATAAACAAGGTTTATTATTGTAATTGAGTGCGTATACATGCACATCAATAACCCGGTTATTAGCCATATCCCGGTTATGTGAGTATTCGTGTTACTGCGTACACATGCGCACTGAGAAACCGGGACACTCATATCCGCGTGTACATGATCAAATGGAGTATCCCGGTTTCTTGACATAATCTTACAAATGCGCAGGCGCAAAAATTAACTTAAATCAATTTCATAAACAATGAAAAATACAAACCGTGAGCTCCTTTAGCATAAGAAGCTAAGGAGCTACGAGATCTCCCACAATCCACTGCGCAGATTCTTCATTCAAATCTTCTGCATAAATAAACTCAACTTTAAACCATAAACACTATAGACACATCAGCCCGTTTGATCAGATCATTCAGCTCTGATCACATTTGTTTACGTTTTACAGAAACGAAACTTAAGACCGTAGGCTAATTAGCATAAACTGTTAGCGGCGATAAAAACAACTCGCTCCTTGCGCCGCTGATGCGATCAGTTTCTTTTGGACTAAATGACACGACTCTGTGGATTATGTGTGTTATTTCTGTGACAGAAGAGGCACTAATGATGGTAAGTGTGTTCCGTGCGTATAGAGTATAGGAGATAGTTCATGTATCGCACGAGTGCAGGTCGCGCGTGTGCAGGTTTAGCGCAGCTTTTTACAGTCATTTCACTCGTTTGGTCACTTTATTTATGTTGGTCAATTTATTTATGTCACTACTGTTGTGGTGAAAGGCTGGAAAGTGTCTTTTGGACGCATGTGACTCAACTTTATGTTGCAGTAACCGGGATACTGCGTATACATGCCACAAGTATCCCGGTTACTATCGGAATAAACCAGCTACAGTAACCCGGTTTCTAATAACCGGGATACTGCCATAACCGGGTTACTGAAACCGGGTTACTGCGTTTACATGCACCATCAAGGAACCGGGATACTCAAAAAACCCGATCATAACCGGGTTATTGATGTGCATGTAAACGCACTCATTTATTCCAGTTTGGCGGGCCGGATTAAAAGGTTTAAAGGGCCGCATATGGCCCCTAGGCCGTAGTTTGCCCACCCCTGGTGTAAAGTGTCAGTGGTTCTCTTAAAGAAGAGGTTCTCAAACTGTGGGTGAGGGTTTAAAAAATGGGCAGAGTGTTTCATTGCAGAACAGTTGGTTTTATTTTAGACCTAAATGAACATGAATCAGATCAAATGGAGATTTATAAAAACATTGACATATTTGTGCCAAAATATCTGTAAAACACAAACAAATGTAGAAAATGACAAAGATGGTCTGGATTTGGTTTCAACTTTTAAGAGTTTTGACTATTTAAAAAAAAAATTTTGGCTGTGTTTACTAATGTGTGTGTTGTTAATGTCTCCATGGTAACAGCTGAACATTCTACCATAGACATACATGTAGAACCTGGGGTCTTTACTCAGGTTTAGTTCTGTGTCTGTGTCTCAGTTTGTCCGGATGTCCCCGAGCCAAAAAGAGCGGCCTCAAGATCTTCCACAAAGAAGACAAGGACGACCAGGAGCCAATCAAGTAAGACCTGCCCCCTAACCCCTAACCCCGCCCCCTTAACCCCGCCCCCTCCTCTCGGCCCTGGAGACCGTGTGGCGACCTCCATTTCTCTGACCTCTGACCCTTCAGCTGCTCTGACCTCTGACCCCGCAGGTGTCCAGTCCCGGGCTGTGACGGACAGGGTCACGTGACGGGGAAGTACGCGTCTCACCGCAGCGCGTCAGGGTGCCCCCTGGCGGCCAAACGCCAGAAGGACAGTTACATGAACGGAGCTCAGTTCAGCTGGAAATCCGGGAAAACCGACGGGATGAGCTGCCCCACGCCGGGATGCGACGGCTCCGGTCACGTCAGCGGCAGCTTCCTCACTCACCGCAGGTGGGTCCCTCTCTCTCACAACAGGCGGGTCCCTCACTCACAGCAGACAGGTCCCTCACTCACAGCAGACGGGTCCCTCACTCACAGCAGACAGGTCCCTCACTCACAACAGACAGGTCCCTCACTCACAGCAGACGGGTCCCTCACTCAAGTTCTCATGATAACCACAGATAAGGTCCATTCCACCAAGATCCTGATCAGGATCCTGTCTCACATGTTCTGTCTCTGAGTTTGCCCCTGTCTGCTCCTGTCTCTCAGTTTGCCCCTGTCTGCTCCTGTCTCTCAGTTTGCCCCTGTCTGCTCCTGTCTCTCAGTTTGTCCGGATGCCCTCGCGCCTCGTCGGCCATGAAGAAATCCAGACTCAGTGGGATGGACATGATGACGCTGAAGCAGAGAGCGGCTAAAGGTCTGAGCAAACACACAACACACAACACAACACACACAACACACAACATACACAACACACAACACACAACATACATACAACATACACACAACATACACAACACACACAACATACACCACACAATACACACACACAACACACACACAACACATAACATACACACAACATACAACATACACAACACACACAACACACAACACACAACATACACACACACAACACACACACAACACATAACATACACACAGACACACACTCTCTCTGTACTGTGGTGTTTGTGCGTCAGGGATCGAGAACGATGAGGAGATCAAACAGCTCGATGAAGAAATCAAAGATCTGAACGAGTCCAACAGCCGCGTGGAGTCGGACATGATCAAACTCAGGACTCAGGTACTGAACACCTGCAAGTACACCTGCAAGTACACCTGAACACCTGCAAGTACACCTGCAAGTACACCCGAACACCTGCATGTACACCTGCAAGTACACCCTGCATGTACACCTGCAAGTACACCTGCAAGTACACCTGCAATGTACACCCGAACACCTGCATGTACACCTGCATGTACACCTGCATCTGCATGTACACCTGCATGTACACCTGCATGTACACCCGAACACCTGCAGGTACACCTGCATGTACACCCGAACACCTGCATGTACACCTGCATGTACACCCGAACACCTGCTGTACACCTGGTACACCTGCATGTACACCCGAACACCTGCATGTACACCTGCATGTACACCTGCATGTACACCCGAACACCTGCAGGTACACCTGCATGTACACACCCGAACACCTGCATGTACACCCGAACACCTGCATGTACACCCGAACACCTGCTGTACACCTGCATGTACACCCGAACACCTGCATGTACACCTGCATGTACACCCGAACACCTGCATGTACACATGCAGGTACACCCGAACACCTGCATGTACACCCGCAAGTACACCTGAACACCTGCATGTACACCCGAACACCTGCATGTACACCTGAACACCTGCGTGTACACCTGTATGCAACTCTCAGATCTGAACAAATGATCAAATCCAGACCTCAGGTGCAGCTCAACATCACCTGTTTATTCACCTGTACGCCTGCATGTACCTGAAATCTGAACACTTGTATGTTCTGAACACCTGTATGGTCTTCTGTGCAGATCACGACGATGGAGTCCAGCCTGAAGTCTCTGGAGGAGGAGAACAAAGTGATCGAACAACAGAACGACTCTCTGCTGCACGAACTGGCCAATCTGAGCCAGACGCTGATCTCCAGCCTTGCCAACATACAACTGCCACACATGGTAAAGAACACACACACATCTAAGACCAACATACAACTGCCACACAGAGGATTAAACTCATTCACCATCAACTGAACTGAGGCTTTTTTCTGCTGCGTTTCACAATAACATCATATAACAAAATAAAACACATGCTGGTCGATATTTTCCTTCTTGGCCGATGTGTCGTTTGATGAGTGTGTGGTGTGTGTCCTCAGAGAGCGGCTCCTGCCTCACAGACACTCTGCAGTTTCACAGTAAGAGCCTTTCTGTCCCTGCCACAGACCCTACAGACCCCCCACTGACCCCACACAGACCACCCACTGACCCTCCTGCACCCCCTGCACCCCATGAGCCCCCTGAGCCTCCTGCACCCCCAGAGACAAATCCCATAGATCCCCTGCATCCCACAGACCCCTCTGCCCTGGTCCTTGGTCTGGTCCCTGGTCTGGTCCCTGGTCTGGTCCCTGGTCTGGTGGTACCTGGTCTAGTCCCTGGTCCCTGGTTGGTTTCCTCCTCTGAGCTCTTTGACCCTGGTCTCGTCCTGGAGCTGCATGTGTCCTTCAGAGAAACCTGCTCTTCATTAGATTTGTTTGAAAATGTTTTTATCTGAAGAGGCTTTTTGTACAGACGAGACTTTTGAACATCATCGACCTCCTGGAGCCTCCTGAATTCTGATTTCGCCACTTCTCTTGTTTGCCTTCTGTGTGCTCGCTCCCGCCTCGTTGGTTTTGTGACCTGGAACTTGGTCTGGTTTGGTCTCCATATAGATAGAAAGGTTTAATTCCGTAGTGTGGAACATTCCAGACGCAGGGTGGCTGGGCGCTCCCTTAGAGATAGGGTGAGGAGCTCAGTCACGCGGGAGGAGCTTGGAGTAGAGCCGCTGCTCCTCCACGTTGAGAGGAGCCAGTTGAGTTGGCTCGGGCATCTGTTCCGGATGCCTCCTGGGTGTCTCCCTCAGGAGGTGTTCATGTCCCACCAGGAGGAGGGACCAGGGAAGACCCAGGACACACTGGAGGGACTATGACTCTCGGCTGGCCTGGGAACACCTTGGGGTTCCCACAGAGGAGCTGGAGGACGTGTCTGGGGTGAAGGAAGTCTGGGAGTCCCTGCTTAGGCTGCTGCCTGGATGGAACATTCCAGACAAAGCAAAAACATCTCCACGGGGAAAAGCTTTTGACGAACAAAAACCTGACGTGTTTTTTTTGTTGTTGTTGTTTTTGTTCCAGGAGCCGATGAGCGAGCAGAACTTCGACGCGTACGTGAGCACCCTGACGGACATGTACACGCACCACGACCAGTACTGCACCAGCCCGGAGAACAAGGCTCTGCTGGAGAGCATCCGCCAGGCCGTGCAGGGCATCCAGGTGTAGCGCCCCCTGCAGGAGAGCGGGCGCGCACGTGTAGCCTCCAAGCACTGAGCTAAACACGATCTCAAACAAGACGACAGAGCGACAGAGCGTCTATAAAACCCAGGAACGGTACAAATAAAACTGAGTGTGTCCGGGAAATACAACAACAAACAACAGGTCATTCACACGTTTAAAGGTTGTACAGAGGATTTTTTTTAGGTTCAAACACATGCGTCACGAATTTCGGACTTCAGGTCATCGTGCATCGTTCATACTGGGAAGGACTCTCCGAAAAAAGTGAGCATCAAACCTCCACGAGATGCGTCTATCGTCAAAGTCGATCTTTTCAAGTCTTTTGAACCAATAAAACCAAAAATAAGAAAACGAAAAAAACAACAGTTTTCTTCATTATTTGTCTCCAAAACCAAAACGAAAAAACAGATAATGATTTGGTTTTTTAGTTTTTGATTTTGTGTTTAAATGAAAAATGGAAAAAAACAGATAATGGACTGAACCAGGACTAAACCAGGACTAAACTGGCCTCAATCCTGGTCTTGGTCCCAGTCTCAGTCCTGGTTTAGTCCTGGTTTAGACCTGGTTTAGTCCTGGTTTAGACCTGGTTTAGTCCGGCATCACAGTTTAAGTAATGTAAACGGGAAATGGTCGTTATTAGTTTTTTCCATTCTTCATTTAAATGCAAAATTGAAAACTGAAAACAAATGTTTATCTGTTTTTTTTGTTGTTGGTTTTTTCATTTTTGTTTTGGTAACAAATAAAGAAGAAAATTTTTGTTTTTTTCCAGCTATGGCGCGACTGAAGCAGACGAAGGTTCTAAAGACTGACACGTGTTTGTCGATAAATTACTTCTGGACAGGAAACTTCAACATCAGTTCGTTCAGCGACTCGTTCACGTGCAGCGGCTGTAAACGAGCTGATTTCTAGAGTAAAGAGGAGGGTGGGGGTGTCACGCTGGAGCAACATTTGAAAAAGGACAAACAGTCGCTGTGTTTCTCTTTCCTTGGAAAATCCTCTACACAACCTTTAAAACTAAAAGGTGTTGAAAATCCTTTATTTTCTCGGCGATCGTCTTTAGAAAACCTGCTGAAGTCCAGGTCAGTCTGAATTCTCCTGACGTGATCTTCTTTGAGATGGTGTTTTTTTCAGTGCGGTGAACAGACCTCTAGAGTGGACACCCCAGAGGCCCCCCTGCACACCGGCGGCCATGTTGGGACTGTAAGATCACATGAAAACACAAGAGACCAGCGGCAAAGTCACGGCCCGTTCAAAGAGACGAGCCAAAGCTTCTCAAAGAGAAAGAGCACTTAAAAAGAAGACAATCCTGTAGCGAGTTCGAGAAACGTGATCTGACCACGACGTTAAAACGACACGTGAAGGAGCAAAGCCACAAACACAAATGTTTTCCTTCTCCAGTTTGATGTTCTTCATGGGTGGTAATCGAAGGATTTAGCGTCACACCATTGTTTTGGTCCATATTTTAAAAAAAAGAAACGCTCTAGTGTGACGTGCAGGAGGAGGAGGGACCACAGCTTGGTTTAGTCCTGGTTTAGTCCACAATTTTTCTAACTTTATGACGTTGTTTTAGATCATTATTTACCACATTTACATGAGAATTTTAATTCCCAATTTGAAAAAAAAAAAAAAATTCCTCTTTAAAAAGTCCATGTAAACACTTAATTCCTAATCAAAATGGGGTCCGGTCAAGTGGTAACGTAGGGAAACAGGGTCAGATTTTTGACATTCAAATGTCTCTTATTCAGAAACTAGAGGAACTATTGAAATAAGTAAAGTATCAGAATGTAGGAAAGAGTTACACTCCAACAGGGTCAAGTTAAACCTGTGAGATTCTTTCAAGTTGTTGACAAAAAATTTAAAAACTCATGTCAGTAACAGAGGGAATGAAATATGCAGCACTTTTTGGGCAATAAATACAAACAGTGATAACTGTTCTCACTTACATATCCTTAACAAATATTTTAAATATTTGAATATTTGCTTTATATAGTTTTCTACCATATGGTACAAGATTAGGATGAAAAACTTCTTACTTTTTAACTAATGAGATTTTTTATTAAGAAAGGTCATGGTAACGGAGGGAAAATTGTACAAACAAGTAGAAGGTGCATGATTTTGCATAATTTGTCGCTTTTTTCTTCCAAATACTTTAATATTACTTCAAAATGAAAGAAAACTATTTCTATAAAATATGTCAGTTCTTCCAAGCAAATTTTTATCATTTTAAAAAATAAAAAAAAATAAAAAAAATCATGTACCTTCATCATCAGTTCAAAGATGGAATAACACAAGATATGATGAAATACATCCATTTATTTTCAATAGGGGTGGGCAAACTGCGGCCCTTTAAACCTTTTAATCCGGCCGCTGAACTGGAATAAATTACAATAATAAACCTTGTTGTTTTATTTGTCATGTATTTCCGGCGTTTCCCAGTAGATGGCGCACTATATATACATTGAGTTGCGGCGTATTATGTTGGCCGCAATGCTTTATGGGAAAGTGTTCTTACAGGAGTTATTCGGACCATGAGTGAAGTAGTGGTGTTAAAGACATAAGACTGCACTGCTTCTATATTGAGTTAGTAAAAGTAAAACACTGTAAACCTTTATACTTTTCAATTATGATTATCAATACAAACAATTTGACGGAGTCATGTTGTATTTGAATTTGCAGGAGTAAAAGTGTGTCTCTTGGCACGAGCCGAACTATTTATGATGTGATTTGAAAACACTGAGGCCTCGATCTTCTTTCTCCAGTGTGTGGAATGGAACAGATCTGTGTACTTCTGTGTGTTCTGACTCTTTTACGGTAGTGTTGAAACGTGTAGATCACGTCTGCAGTAGCGTGAATATGAACATAATGAAGCAGAGCTCTTAATACTTTATGTCGTGTCTTCTGTCTGGCCCTTCAGTCAAACTTTAGGACCGTGTGTGGCCCGCGAGCCAAAAAGTTTGCCCACCCCTGATTTCCATGATTTGCAGGTCTTTGAAATTTGGGAAATAATTTTTGTTCCATGTTTCATACATGGTCTGTTTAAAACAGATGGAACTTTAGAACCAAAAATGGAACAAGAAAAAGGTCAACAGTTTCATAAACTCGAGTACATATGTATCTGTTCAATACAGTTTTATATCAGATGCATTAACTTCTGCTTGACTGGACCCACTGATAATTCGGAATCAAACTTAATTCCAAAGTAAATGGTGGTTTATTCAGATTTTAAAGGCGAATTAATTTATTCCTCAATAGTGATGTAACAATGACCAAAATATCGGGATATTGTATCGTCAAAAGTCTCACAATAAAATCGTGGAATCATAAAATATACATCGAATTAGAAGTTTCTTTGCTTAAATTCATGGTTTTATAATAACATCTTAAAAACATCGGGAACTCCATTTCCCATGATGCATTTCAGCGCAGACAACATGAAGAAATATGATTTTTACTTGAATTCTTGGGATTATGATGGAAATAATTCACACCAAAATCTTGTCAAGGTATTTTAAAAAGTAACAAAAGTGTCCCATCTCCAAAATATCGCAATAAATATCGTACCGTGAGATGAATATCGTGATAATATCGTACAGAGAGATTTGGAGATCGTTACATCCCGATTCCTGGATCATGTTTATCATTTCTTCTTGTTAAAATAACGGGCGGGTGCTTTGGACTTGCTCTCGCGCCCGTGTTTGCGTGAGTCAGATCACGTTTCTGTCACCAGGTGGCGCTGTCTGGGCCCGGCAGAGGTGTCCACTCCACAGATCTGACTCGTCCTCTCTCTGGTGTAGCGCCCCCGCAGGAGAGCACAGGGACTCGCACGTCTCTGGAGGCTCTGGGGTCTGTGGGGTCCAGTTTCTCTTTTACAGTCAGGCTGCGTCTGAGAGCAGGACTAACGGGACTAATGAGACCTGGTTTAGACCTGGTTTAGACCTGGTTTAGACCTGGTTTAGACCTGGTTTAGACCTGGTTTAGACCTGGTTTAGACCTGGTTTAGACCTGGTTTAGACCAAGTTTAGACCTGGTTTACACCAGACCTGGTTTAGACCTGGTTTAGACCTGGTTTAGACCTGGTTTAGACCTGGTTTAGACCTGGTTTAGACCTGGTTTAGACCTGGTTTAGACCTGGTTTAGACCTGGTTTAGACCAAGTTTAGACCAGGTTTAGAACTGGTTTAGTCTAGGTTTACACCAAGTTTAGACCAAGTTCAGACCTGGTTTAGTCCTGGTTTAGTCCTGGTTTAGACCTGGTTTAGACCTGGTTTACATCAAGTTTAGACCAAGTTCAGACCTGGTTTAGTCCTGGTTTAGTCCTGGTTTAGACCTGGTTTAGACCTGGTTTAGTCCTGGTTTAGACCTGGTTTAGACCCGGTTTAGACCTGGTTTAGACCTGGTTTAGAACCTGGTTTAGTCCTGGTTTAGTCCTGGTTTAGACCTGGTTTAGACCTGGTTTACATCAAGTTTAGACCAAGTTCAGACCTGGTTTAGTCCCGGTTTTAGACCCGGTTTTAGACCCGGTTTAGACCCGGTTTAGACCCGGTTTAGACCTGGTTTAGACCTGGTTTAGTCCTGGTTTAGTCCTGGTTTAGTCCTGGTTTAGTCCTGGTCTGTGGTCTCAGTCTTTCTGTAAACTTTTCTATCTGTTTTTTTCATGCTTTAACATTTTGTACATTTCCAAAGCCGCTGCGGCGTCTCGACGTTTACATCCAGAACTTTACGCTCAGTCACATTTACATTTATTTAAAACCCAGAAAAAAAACAAAAAAAACGACGACGGGCAAAAGCCAAAAGAGAAGCAGAGGCATTTTTTTATCCACACAGACTCTAACTCGTGTTCAGTGTCAAATGAAACGTGCCAATGGTTTCTACGGTGCTTTGTTTGGTTTTTTATTTGTGTTTTATTTGAGAAAAGACCAATGGAAAAGAAGGAGACAATCCGCCGTTTTGAGTCGTGTCGTGGGTTTTAGCGTCAGCAATATTCGCATGATTCGTTTCGCTTTGGGGAATATGCAATTTCTTAACCGTGAGTTTGGGCGTTTTTACCGAAGTGAGCTGCGTTTTTGTACAAAAGTTTCTTACAATCACGAGGACGGGCGACAGCTGGAGTTTGCACATGCTCAGTGTGGTGCTGTTTTACGTTTTTATTTACGAGAAAAAAAAAAAAAAAAAGAAGAGAGAAACAGACGCGAACGTTTGTAGATAGTCTCGGGGTTTGGAGGAGCTCTCTGGACGTACAGGGTCAAACGGGACGATCCCGGAGACGAGTTAAAGCCGCGCCGCGTCACTTTTCGCCCGCTCGGCTCCGGGGACGTGAGGACTGAGGGGTGAGGAATGTTCCGCAGTGTGGCATTAAACAGATCCTTCCAGAAACTTCAAACTTGTGACCGTGAGGGATCGATTCTCCACAGATCTGACCAGGAACCAGCAAGAACCAACATCGCCATGGAGACAAGCAGCTGACCTGGATTAGACCCGGTTTAGTTCTGCTTTAGACCTGGTTTAGTCCTGGTTTAGTCCTGGTTTAGTTCTGGTTTAGATCTGGTTTAGGCCTGGTTTAGATCTGGTTTAGACCTGGTTTAGTCCTGGTTCAGTCCTGGTTCAGTCCTGGTCTAGTCCTGGTCTAGTCCTGGTCTAGAACCGGTTTAGACCTGGTTTAGACCTGGTTTAGGCCTGGTTTAGGCCTGGTTCAGTCCTGGTTCACTCCTGGTCTAGTCCTGGTCTAGAACCAGTTTAGACCTGGTTTAGACCTGGTTTAGTCCTGGTTTAGTCCTGGTTTAGTTCTGGTTTAGTTCTGGTTTAGACCTGGTTTAGTCCTGGTCTAGTCCTGGTCTAGTCCTGGTCTAGAACCGGTATAGACCTGGTTTAGTTCTGGTTTAGTTCTGGTTTAGTCCTGGTTTAGACCTGGTTTAGTCCTGGTTTTTGTCCTGGTTCAGTTCTGGTCTAGTCCTGGTCTAGAACCGGTTTAGTCCTGGTTTAGTCCTGGTTCAGTCCTGGTCTAGTCCTGGTCTAGAACCGGTTTAGACCTGGTTTAGACCTGGTTTAGTCCTGGTTTAGTCCTGGTTTAGTCCTGGTTTAGTTCTGGTTTAGACCTGCTTGCCTCCAGTGAGGCGAGAACTGCGTCCTCTGGAATGTTCCGCAGTGTGGCATTAAACAGATCCTTCTACAAACTTCAAATGTCTGACTGTGATGGATCGATTCTCCACAGATCTGACCGGTGACTCCCCCGTGTGGTTAAATAAAAGCGTAATGCCACACTGCGGAAGTTTCCAGGCAAAATAAAAGAAAAAAAGCCACGCCGCGGAAACGAGCAGCCGACCTGAGAAAAGTTACACAGTGCGCATTTAAATTCAGGATTTTAATCTTAAATTTACACAATTTGACAAGTTAAAATGTTAAAGTGCACGGGACAGATTCAGACCTGGTTTAGTTCTCGATTAGTCCTGGTTTAGACTCAGTTTAGGCCTGGTTTAGATCTGGTTTAGACTTGATGTAGACCAGATTTAGTCCTGATTTAGACCTGGTTTAGACTTGGTTTAGTCCTGGTTTAGACTTGATTTAGTCCTGGTTTAGACCTGGTTTAGACCCAGTTTAGACCTGATTTAGACTCGTTTTAGACATGATTTAGATCTGGTTTAGACCTGGTTTAGACCTGGTTTAGTCCTGATTTAGTCCTGGATTAGATCTGGTTTAGGCCTGGTTTAGTCCTGGTTAAATAGTCTTAAATTTAAAAATGTTTGAGCCTGATCTGTCACGTGCAATTTAAACTTTGCAAATGAATGTTTTTATTAATTCGGAACGTTTTAGATTAAAATCCCAAACAAAGTCGTGTCCGGGATCGTTCCGTGTCAAAACGCGTCGTGAACTTTTGTCTGAGCCTCAAAAAAAAAAAAAAAAACGGCGAAAATTTTAAACCTTTTCCGAATGTTTGTGAAGAAGAAGAAGAAAAAGAAAAAAAAAAAAAAAAGATGACGTTTCTGCAAAAAGAATCTGGGCTTTGGAAATGCACTTTACGTCTGTGAATCTGAAACTGTGAAATTTCCACAAAATCCGGAGCGTCCCGAAAGAATCCGACGGTTTTGGGTCCGTTTGAAAAGTCACATGATCAGTGGATTTTTAACGTGGTTTATTTATTTATTCACAACGCGCCGTTTAAACCGCGTCATTCCGTGTGTGTTGTTTTTACGATATTATAATTTATGGATTTAAGGCTTATTTTGTACTGTTTATGCAAAATACAAACCTATTTTTATACATTTATTTATTTAAGTATTTATTTATTTATTTGTGGTGCCGTCGTTAAAGAGGAGGTATTCCGTAAAATTTTTTGGTTTTTAAAAAGTTTTCTCCCATGTTCGTCAAAAACTCGTCTGAAGAGGTTTTTTTTTTTTTTTTTTTTTTTTTTTAAGAGTCCTCCGTTCATGTTTGGGTAATCTAGCGATCTGTCCCGTGCCCTGTTCAAACCCTCCTCACGGTGAGATGCAGCAGGAGTCTGTACGAGGCTCCGCCCACAAGCCCACGTCACACGAACATGACACGAAACTGTGCACGTTTACACACACACTTACACACATATATTTACACACACACACACACACAAATTTACACACACACACACTTACACACACTTACACACACATTTACACACACATATTTACATTTACACACACACACTTACACACACATTTACACACACACATTTACACACACATATTTACATTTACACACACACACTTACACACACATTTACACACACATATTTACACACACACACACACTTACACACACACATTTACATTTACACACACATTTACACACACACTTACACATTTACACACACACTTACACATTTACACATACATTTACACACACACATTTACACACACACACATTTACACACACACACTTACACACATTTACACACACACACTTACACACACATTTACACACACACACTTACACACACATATTTACACACACACACTTACACACACATTTACACACACATTTACATTTGCACACACACTTACACACACATTTACACACACATATTTACACACACACACTTACACACACATTTACATTTACACACACATATTTACACACACACACTTACACACACATTTACACACACATATTTACACACACACTTACACACACATTTACGCACACATATTTACACACACACACTTACACACATGTTTACACACACACACTTACACACACATTTACACACACGCACTTACACACACATATTTACACACACACACTTACACACACATTTACATTTACACACACATTTACACACACACTTACACATTTACACACACATTTACACACACACTTACACATTTACACATACATTTACACACACACATTTACACACACACACATTTACACACACACACTTACACACATTTACACACACACACTTACACACACATTTACACACACACACTTACACACACATATTTACACACACACACTTACACACACATTTACACACACATTTACATTTGCACACACACTTACACATTTACACATTTACACACACACACTTACACACATATTTACATTTACACACACATTTACACATGTACACACACACACACTTACACACACACTTACACACACACTTACACACACACTTACACACACACTTACGCATTTACACACACATTTACACACACACTTACACATGCATTTACACACTGATCTTGTTGGGTTGTGTTGGTGCTCTGAAGGGGGAGTGACTTAGCTTACGTCTTTTTTTGGGTGAATAAAACATTTTCAAAACACAAATAAAAGGAACGTGGAGATTTCAGACGACGGAGAAGTAAATACCTCCTCTTTAACGTCGCGCCCGGGGAGTTTTCTTCAATGTTTTTTTATTAATTTTTTATTTATTTTTTCTTCTCGTTCCATATTTTTGTACATTTTTTGATTGACAGCTGCTGGTCTGAACCTGATGTCGACGACGTGACGAAAAAGCACAAGTTTCTGCCATTTTACACAAACACACACACATACTACACATCTCGCAGTACTTTTGGGGGTTCCTGCAGTACTATTCGCAGTACTATTCGCAGTACTTTTCGCAGTACTTTTGACCCTGAGGCATGTTTGGGTTTTGGTCTGAATCATCTTGTGAACTTTGTATATTTTTATCACGCTGCTTCAATAAACTGCTCTTCAAACCTCCACCAGCGGTGCTTATTCAGTCTTGGTTTAGTCCTGGTTCAGTCTTTCTTCTGCATCAAGTATTTATTTTAAGCACTATCCACAAACACACAGACAATCAACACGACTATAAACTGTCCCAGTGCTTCTTGCTTCTTCTGATTCAGTCTCTGATCCACTTCAGCTGTGACATGATCCATGAAATTTGCTTAAATGACACAAATATAATTTTAGAGCTGAAAGAATGTTGAACTGACTGTACGTCATATTCAGTGAAAAAAACTAACACAAGAAAATACGTAGGTTACACGGACATGTTCTGGTAGTAAAACCAAAATGCTCTATAAATAAAAAAGCTTCTTTTAGCAGGTGAAAGTTAGAATAAAGTCAAAGTGAATAAAAAAAAAAAGCAGTAGTCTATAAAGTGTGCGTGTTCACGTAACACAGTGACCGGGCGGAAGTGACGCTTCACTTTATGCCGGTCACGTGGTTTTTGGTCATCTGACCCAAACCTCGAATCGGGGCTTCACTGGACACGCCCCCTTTTACTCGGTACAAGCCTCTGTGCCTCGGCTTCAAATGACCATCACTAAGAAGAGGACGAAAAGGCTTCATCAAATGAGCACAGAAACATTTCCAAGTTGTGTGAAGTTCTCCTGATTTCAACAAAAAGACGACTTCCTTTTGGTGAGTACCTTTTAAGATCTGACCTCCCTGTAAGACTGTAGAGCTTCAGACGAGTCCTCACCGACCCGACTCACACTGGACCTGGAGGTGAGACGCACGGGGACGTTTCATTCTACAAGGCAGGACCCTGGATCTTTAACTGTTATAAACGATGTGTTAACGCCGCTCGCACGTCCCGTTTATGGCTCTGGAAATGTCTATAAACCATGTTTTTGTTGATTCATGTGGAGTTGTCAGGGAATTAACCCAAAGACTCCCTAAACCCTAAACCCTAACAAGCCAGAGACGACACCCCACAGCCCTTTTATTGTTAAGCGTCACACAACGGCCTTGACATGGTTATACGACATGTTTTTCACTTGTTATGTCTGACTAACAGACAGTGTTGGGAAGGTCACTTTTAAAATGTAATCCCCTACACATTACAGATTACAGATTACATACACCAAAATGTAGTTTGTAACATAATATATTAAATTATTTTAGGTGAGTAATGTAATCTGAATACAGAAGAAGTTTTGTCTGTTTAGACCTGGTTTAGTCCTGGTTTAGACCTGGTTTAGTCCTGGTTTAGACCTGGTTTAGTCCTGGTTTAGTCCTGGTTTAGTCCTGGTTTAGACCTGGTTTAGTCCTGGTTTAGACCTGGTTTAGTCCTGGTTTAGACCTGGTTTAGTCCTGGTTTAGACCTGGTTTAGACTGGTTTAGTCCTGGTTAGTCCTGGTTTAGACCTGGTTTAGACCTGGTTTAGACCTGGTTTAGTCCTGGTTTAGTCCTGGTTTAGTCCTGGTTTAGACCTGGTTTAGTCCTGGTTTAGTGTCCTGCAATGAGTAGAATTACGTTAAAAAAAAAAAAAAAAAAGTGTGTGTGTGTGTGTGTGTGTGTGTGTGGGGGGGGGGGTTATAGCCCAAAATGTGAAAACAGGAAAATACTGCTGTGTAATCCACTTATTTGAACAAAGTAACTGTAATCCAATTACCACTCACTGAAACAGTAACTGTAACTGAATACAGTTACTCATCATTTGTACTCTGATTACTCTGGTACATGTAATCTGTTACTCCCTGTTAGGTTTCCTCAAAAATCCATTCAGCGTGTTCTCTTAAAAATAACCACTGGAATCGATGGATTAAAATCAAAAAGAATTTATTCCCTAAACAATACAATTCTAATCCAGAGCTCTGGGTCAGATCGTTACCCCTGACGCCTACGGCTACACAGGTCTTAAATCAGGCAAATCTGGACGCCTCTGAATACCTCAAATCAGATTTTATAGACATCCATATGAATATGCAAATAATATGTTGAACAGGTAACGCCTTGAATCTTCTCTGGAGTATCTCTGCATTCCTTTAGGTTTAGGGAGTTGACAGCAGCCAAATGTAAATCACCCGTTTGTTTAGTTTCACACCAGGCTGAACCATCTCCACAGTCGCTGCTCTGCAATGAATTTCCTTAAAAGGACACAACCTATATCTGCAAAGGATTACTTTAAAAGCAAACATGTTTCACATAGTGGTACATTTAAACATACAGAAGATTTCAGTGGTTAAATAACTCAATGTGTAATATTCAAACAAATATATAAATTCAATGTGTAATATGCACATGTGATGCACTCAAGAAACTTCACCACTTGATCCAGCCTTCAGTAATGACTTCCTAAAGTTAAAAGCGTGTTACTCACATGTAATGAACAGACTCACCATCATTATCACCTCCTCTGTCACTATGCTAATTAGCCCTGCGGTTTTAAGTTTAGTTTCTGTAAAACGTAAACAAATGTGATCAAAGTTGAATGATCTGATCAAACGGGCTGATGTGTCTATAGTGTTTATGGTTTAGATGTTGTAAAGTTGAGTTTATTTATGCAGAAGATTTAATGAAGAATCTGTTGGGTTTGATGTGTGCAGTGGATTGTGGGATATCGTACCGCTGGTTAAACCTCCCGAACTTCCTCTGCTTCCTCTTTTCCTGGTTTATTAAATTGATTTAAGTTCATTTTTGCATTAGAGCATTTGTAAGATTATGTGAAGAAACCGGGATACTCCATTTGATCATGTCACAGGGACATGAGTGTCCCGGTTTCTCCGCGCGCATGTAAACACAGTATCCTGAATCCTGACATAACCGGGACACTGATGTGCATGAAAACACACTCATTCTTACATATGATTTACTATGTGTGATTTTATGTGTATTTAGTTACAGTTACTTTATTGGAACAGTTTAAAAAGTGATTTTACTTGACACTTTCTTTACTTTGTTCTGATGCAGAGCTACAAGATCCACCAACAGAATGACCTTCACATGTGACCAGTGTGGAAAAGTGTGGCCAAATGCTTCCAGACTTAAAGTACATTACAGAACTCACACAGAGGAAAGACCGTATGAGTGTGACCAGTGTGGGACAGGATTCAAACAATCTGGTGAGCTCCATCGACATATGAGAATCCACACAGGAGAGAAGACATTTGAATGTGATGTTTGTGAGAAGACATTTTCACTGTCAAGCCACCTAAAATCACATATGAGAGTCCACACTGGAGAGAAACCATTTGAATGTGACGTTTGTAAGAAGACATTTTCACAGTCAAACAGCCTAAAATCACATATGAGAATCCACACTGGAGAGAAACCATACAAGTGTGACCAGTGTGGGATCCAATTTAGAGACTCTAGTACCCTCCATCGACATATGAGAATCCACACATCAGAGAAGCCATTTGAATGTGATGTTTGTGAGAAGAAATTTTCACAGTCAAGCCACCTAAAACAACATATGAGAGTCCACACTGGAGAGAAACCATTTCAATGTGATGTTTGTGAGAAGACATTTTCACTGTCAAGCCACCTAGAATCACATATGAGAGTCCACACTGGAGAGAAACCGTACGAGTGTGACCAGTGTGGGAAGAAATTTAAAGACTCTAGTGGCCTCCATCATCATATGAGAATCCACACAGGGGTAAAACCATACAGATGTGAGGTTTGTGAGAAGACATTTTCACTGTCAAACAACCTAAAATCACATATGAGAGTCCACACTGGAGAGAAACCATACAGATGTGATGTTTGTGAGAAGACATTTTCACAGTCAGGCCACCTAAAATCACATATGAGAGTCCACACTGGAGAGAAACCATACAGATGTGACCAGTGTGAGAAAACTTTCTCTCAATCATCCAGTCTCAATACACACATGAGACTTCACTTCTGGCACAGACTATACGAGTGTGACCAGTGTGAAAAGTTCTTCAGAACATCCCAGGAACTGTCCAGTCACTACCGAACGCACACAGGAGACGAACCAGACGAATGTGAAGAAAGAGGGAAGGATTTGGGGTCTGTGGGGAAAGGAGAAAGAGCTGCTGAGGCCGGATCAAGTGAACCTAAAGTCAGACTCAAGAAGCTGGAGATCAGGCTTCAGAGACTCCAGACTGTGGAGTTGGCCAATGTGTAGTGTCAAAAATACAAGTGTTAAATGACACGTTAAGATGTAGCAGCAACCACCAGCAATGAGTAGAATTACAGAAAAAAAAAGAAAAAGTGTGTGGGGGGTTTAGCCCAAAATGTGAAAACAGGAAAATACTGCTGTGTAATCCATTTATTTGAACAAAGTAACTGTAATCCAATTACCACTCACTGAAACAGTAAATGTAACTGAATACAGTTACTCATCATTTGTACTCTGATTACTCTGGTACATGTAATCTGTTACTCCCCAACACTGCTAACAGACTACAGCTGACACTGCACCTGATTACACACTCAATTTCATTATTCCGGGTCACAAACAGTTCCTTCTCAGCTTCTCCGGGGCCCGTGTCAGAACAAATGTGCCAACAGATGTCAGCTGATGTTCTATAGTTACATACAGTTTGAACAAGACACAAAGCAATTTTGATCATCTTATAATGTACAATGATTAAACATAGATGAATACTTTAAATGACTGAATGTCTCATAACACAAACATTCTATAACAGTAGTTCACTGTCGTGTGCCTCTATCATTTGTATTTCAAGTTGTGCTGATACAAGAGACTGACTAGAGCAGAACATGAAAACACGTTTGTGGGAGACACACGGGGAAAGTGGAGCTCCACTCCAGACCGGAAACACGTGACCTCCACCGGATACACGTCACATCTACTAGAGACTTTTTATTTTGATTGTTTATTTTTTATTCATATTAGCCGTGTCCCAATTCAAGGGCGGCAGCTTTCGAAGGCTGTGAAGGCTGCAGCCCTCGTCGTAGCTGAAATGTGACACCACGCAGATGACGCACGGGTAAACAAACTGTCCACATTTCACACCAACTTATTCTAATCATTCAAATCTTATGGCTAAAAACGAAAACTTATGTTTAACTTTTGCAGAACAAAACGTCTTTATGTGTGGGATACATCTAAAATAGACTAAATGACCTTCAAGATTCAAAAACTGTGATGAGATTCTTAATTATGAATAAAGTATTTTTAAATTGATAAGGGATTACATTTATACCAGGAAAGTATTTAAGTCAGTTTATAAAGAAAGAGAAAAGAGAAAAGATGGTTTATTAAACAATCAAAGGAATTTGTGTAAATACTTTATCATAATGTGAATAGTCAAACATCAAACCCATTACACACACACACACACACACACACACTATACACACACACACACACTATACACACACACACACACACACTATACACACACACACACACACACACACTATACACACACACACTATACACACACACACACAAAGACGGTAAATATTGTTTTCAGTTCTGCATTCATTTAAAGGTTTTTATGTAAACCTAAGCCTTTTCTGTGTCCGTCTTTATTTTAGTTTTCACGGTGTTTCAATGTGTTGATGGAGTTGAAGATGACTAAGAATAAATACTGACACATGATCATCAGTACGGAGCATGAAGTCCTTTTTTGCGAAGAAAACCAGGGGAGCTACAACCTGTAACAGATAATATTGGAAATAACAGTGTAATGACTAAAGTATTAGTGTGTGTGGTCATAGAGCAGAAGCAGCACAGTTCAGTGTAAACTGTTGTTCACGGTCACTCATGACTTTTTCTGTCCTTACAGAATTAAAGTGTCTCTGTTCCACCAAAGCCCTGGCTTCTGTCTTCACGTGTGTTACATTTATCAGATCCACTCAACATGTGGATTAGAATTCAGAGCAACAAACTTGTTCAATGTCTCTGTTGGAGACTCTCTGAAAAGCTAAAACATGAACTATCTCCTACGATATACACACTGAACAGACTCACCATCATTATCACCTCCTCTGTCACAAAAAGAACACACATAATCCACTGAGTCGTGTCCTTTAGTCCCACAGAAGCTGAATCGCATCAGTGGCACAAGGAGCGAGTTGTTTTTATCAGCGCTAACAGTTTATGCTAATTAGCCCTGCGGTTTTAAGTTTCGTTTCTGTAAAACGTAAACAAATGTGATCAAAGTTGAATGATCTGATCAAACGGGCTGATGTGTCTATAGTGTTTATGGTTTAGATGTTGTAAAGTTGAGTTTATTTATGCAGAAGATTTAATGAAGAATCTGTTGGGTTTGATGTGTGCAGTGGATTGTGGGATATCGTACCGCTGGTTAAACCTCCCGAACTTCCTCTGCTTCCTCTTTTCCTGGTTTATTAAATTGATTTAAGTTCATTTTTGCATTAGAGCATTTGTAAGATTATGTGAAGAAACCGGGATACTCCATTTGATCATGTCACAGGGACATGAGTGTCCCGGTTTCTCCACGCGCATGTAAACACAGTATCCCGAATCCTGACATAACCGGGACACTGATGTGCATGAAAACACACTCATTCTTACATATGATTTACTATGTGTGATTTTATGTGTATTTAGTTACAGTTACTTTATTTGAACAGTTTAAAAAGTGATTTTACTTGACACTTTCTTTCCTTTGTTCTGATGCAGAGCTACAAGATCCACCAACAGAATGACCTTCACATGTGACCAGTGTGGAAAAGTGTTGGCCAAATGCTTCGGAACTGAAAAAACACTACAGAACTCACACAGGGGAAAGACCGTACGAGTGTGACCAGTGTGGGACGGGATTCAAACAATCAGATCATCTCCATCAACACATGAGAGTTCACACAGGAGAGAAGCCATTTGAATGTGACGTTTGTGAGAAGACATTTTCACGGTCAAGCCACATAAAACGACATATGAGAGTCCACACTGGAGAGAAACCATACAAGTGTGACCAGTGTGGGAAGAAATTTAGAGACTTAAATTTCCTCCATATCCATATGAGAATCCACACAGGGGTAAAACCACACAGATGTGATGTTTGTGAGAAGACATTTTCACTGTCAGGCACCTAAAATCACATATGAGAGTCCACACTGGAGAGAAACCGTATGAGTGTGACCAGTGTGGGATCAAATTTAGAAACTCTAGTGGCCTCCATAAACATATGAGAATCCACACAGGGGTAAAACCATACAGATGTGATGTTTGTGAGAAGACATTTTCACTGTCAGGCCACCTAAAATCACATATGAGAATCCACACTGGAGAGAAACCATACGAGTGTGACCAGTGTGGGATCCAATTTAGACAATCTAGTGGTCTCTATTGACATATGAGAGTCCACACTGGAGAGAAACCATTTGAATGTGACGTTTGTGAGAAGACATTTTCATGATCAAACAGCCTAAAAATACATATGAGAGTCCACACTGGAAAGAAACCATACAGATGTGACCAGTGTGGGATCCAATTTAGACAGTATAGTGCCCTCCATCAACATATGAGAGTCCACACAGGGGTAAAACCACACAGATGTGACGTTTGTGAGAAGACATTTTCACTGTCAGAATCCCTAAAATCACATATGAGAGTCCACACTGGAGAGAAACCGTACGAGTGTGACCAGTGTGGGATCCAATTTAGAGACTCTAGTGGCCTCTATCAACATATGAGAGTCCACACAGGGGTAAAACCATACAGATGTGACCAGTGTGAGAAAACTTTCTCTCAATCATCCAGTCTCAATACACACATGAGACTTCACTTCTGGCACAGACTATACGAGTGTGACCAGTGTGAAAAGTTCTTCAGAACATCCCAGGAACTGTCCAGTCACTACCGAACGCACACAGGAGACGAACCAGACGACTGAAGAAAGAGGGAAGGATTTGGGGTCTGTGGGGAAAGGAGAAAGAGCTGCTGAGGCCGGATCAAGTGAGCCTAAAGTCAGACTCAAGAAGCTGGAGATCAGGCTTCAGAGACTCCAGACTGTGGAGTTGGCCGATGTGTAGTGTCAAAAATACAAGTGTTAAATGACACGTTAAGATGTTTTTCTTTGTTGTTTATATTTGATTGTTGTTTTATACTGTTTGCTTCTGTTGTTGTTTGGAGATGGTTTCTGTAGCTCAGTTAAAGTTTCTGTTTCCTGATGCCGCTTGTTTGTTTTAATTCTAAACTCGTCACAAGGGCCATTTGTTCAAAGCGCTGCGTTAGGTTTTGCTCTGGTTTGTTTTCTCTTACAGCCATGTTTCCCAAAGAGGACGTTTGGTGTTTTAGTTCAGTGTGATCCACTTTTTGCATTTCGTCCCAAAATTCAGGCATGAGTTTTTCAGGTGTATCTGCAAACGCCGAGGACGTCTCTTTCTCTGAGGTCACCATGTTTCTGTGGACGCACAAGTCTGACACTTTCATAAAACTCAGCATCGCCGAAAAGCTTTCTGAAGAGGATTTGATTTTGTTTTATTATCAAATCATTTAAAAACATTGTAGTGCCTTTAACATACATGTTTGCATACATAATTCACCGCTAACTAGAGACACATTAGTTACATGTTTACCTATGTTCAGTTTTCAGGTTTTTAGGTTTGTGCTCTCTATACAGTATAGTCGCGGACCCGTTGACATTTGAGGCGCGCTGTTCTGTTTACCGTTATTAGCCGTTTCACTGCAGTTGTGAGTAGATTTAATAAAGCGACACACGATTTTTTGTGTCTGAAATGTGAGAAGTTGTCGGCTCCTTTTTATCACGCACAATTTCCACAACATCTTAAATTTTGTAACCAAGACCCAAGTTAAAAGATGAAAGTGAAATCAAAGTGTTGAACTTTGAATGAGTAAAAATGAGTTTGGGAGAAATGTTTTGGTCAACGAAGTCTGATTACTGAATGGTGTGTGTTGTATATGTTGTGTTTGTTGTATGTGTTGTATGTGTATTATGTGTGTGTATGTGGTGTGTGTATTGCATGTGGTGGGTGCGTGTTGTGTACAGTGTGCCGTGTCCTCGTACTGTGTGTCGTGTCCTCTTGCAGTGTGTGTCGTGTCCTCGTGCAGTGTGCAGTGTGTGTGTGTCCTCGTGCGGTGTGTGCCGTGTCCTCGTACAGTGTGTCGTGTCCTCGTACAGTGTGTCGTGTCCTCGTGCAGTGTGTGTCGTGTCCTCGTGTCGTGTGTGCGTGTGTGTGTCGTCGTGTCCTCGTGCGTGTGTGTGTGCCGTGTCCTCGTGCAGTGTGTGTCGTGTCCTCGTGCAGTGTGTGCCGTGTCCTCATGCAGTGTGTGCCGTGTCCTCGTACAGTGTGTCGTGTCCTCGTACAGTGTGTCGTGTCCTCGTGCAGTGTGTGTCGTGTCCTCGTGCAGTGTGTGCAGTGTGTGTGTCCTCGTGTCCTCGTGCAGTGTGTGTCGTGTCCTCGTGCAGTGTGTGTCGTGTCCTCGTGCAGTGTGTGTCGTGTCCTCGTGCAGTGTGTGCCGTGTCCTCATGCAGTGTGTGCCGTGTCCTCGTACAGTGTGTGTCGTGTCCTCGTACAGTGTGTGTCGTGTCCTCGTACAGTGTGTCGTGTCCTCGTGCAGTGTGTGCCGTGTCCTCGTGCAGTGTGTGTCGTGTCCTCGTGCAGTGTGTCGTGTCCTCGTGCAGTGTGTGTCGTGTTCTCGTACAGTGTGTCATGTCCTCGTGCAGTGTGTGTGGTGTCGTGTTCTCGTGCAGTGTGTCGTGTCCTCGTGCAGTGTGTGTCGTGTCCTCGTGCAGTGTGTGTCGTGTCCTCGTGCAGTGTGTCGTGTCCTCGTGCAGTCGTGTGTGTTGTGTGTGTCGTGTCCTCGTGCAGTGTGTCGTGTCCTCGTGCGGTGTGTGCCGTGTCCTCGTGCGGTGTGTGTCGTGTGGAGTTTTCTCTTCGTAGCTTCTTTAAATCACTCCGTGAGCTTCTTTTCCCCTAACAGTAAAAACATGATGAGTGTTTGATGGAAATGTGTCCAAATATGAAAGTTTGAGCGGATTTTTCATCGCATTAGCTGCACATTACTAGGCAAACTTTAGCTCAAAATTCCGCGATTCACGCAGTTAAAAACAAACTTATTTGACAGTTTTGTGGGACTTATGGTCATATTTTACGTTTACAGTTGCGTTAGTAATGATTTCCTAAAGTTAAAAGTGTTTTTCACATGTTTTTCTCGGGACGGGCTTTTCGCTCCGTGTTTTCAAACATGTGACTGCCGCCGCGCGGTGCATGCTGGGATACTGAAGGCTGCGAAGGATACCCGGATGTGTCCTCCGTTCGCGGCCCCATCTCCATGGAAACGAGGCCGGTTTTAGGGCTGCATTTGAAGGCTGCATGACATAAAAATGAAATGGGACACAGACACTACAGTGACCGGGCGGAAGTGACGCTTCACTCTATGACGGTCACGTGGTTTTTGGTCATCTGACCCAAACCTCGAATCGGGGCTTCACTGGACACGCCCCCTTTTACTCGGTACAAGCCTCTGTGCCTCGGCTTCAAATGACCATCACTAAGAAGAGGACGAAAAGGCTTCATCAAATGAGCACAGAAACATTTCCAAGTTGTGTGAAGTTCTCCTGATTTCAACAAAAAGACGACTTCCTTTTGGTGAGTACCTTTTAAGATCTGACCTCCCTGTAAGACTGTAGAGCTTCAGACGAGTCCTCACCGACCCGACTCACACTGGACCTGGAGGTGAGACGCACGGGGACGTTTCATTCTACAAGGCAGGACCCTGGATCTTTAACTGTTATAAACGATGTGTTAACGCCGCTCGCACGTCCCGTTTATGGCTCTGGAAATGTCTATAAACCATGTTTTTGTTGATTCATGTGGAGTTGTCAGGGAATTAACCCAAAGACTCCCTAAACCCTAAACCCTAACAAGCCAGAGACGACACCCCACAGCCCTTTTATTGTTAAGCGTCACACAACGGCCTTGACATGGTTATACGACATGTTTTTCACTTGTTATGTCTGACTAACAGACAGTGTTGGGAAGGTCACTTTTAAAATGTAATCCCCTACACATTACAGATTACAGATTACATACACCAAAATGTAGTTTGTAACATAATATATTAAATTATTTTAGGTGAGTAATGTAATCTGAATACTTTGGATACTTGATTTGCTGCAGAGAAACAAAGACGAGGAAATCGTAACAGAAGAAGTTTTGTCTGTTTAGACCTGGTTTAGACCTGGTTTAGTCCTGGTTTAGACCTGGTTTAGACCTGGTTTAGTCCTGGTTTAGTCCTGGTTTAGTCCTGGTTTAGACCTGGTTTAGTCCTGGTTTAGACCTGGTTTAGTCCTGGTTTAGTCCTGGTTTAGACCTGGTTTAGTGTCCGGCAATGAGAAGAATTACAGAAAAAAAAAAAAAAGTGTGTGTGTGTGTGTGTGTGTGTGTGTGGGGGGGGGGGGATTTAGCCCAAAATGTGAAAACAGGAAAATACTGCTGTGTAATCCACTTATTTGAACAAAGTAACTGTAATCCAATTACCACTGACTGAAACAGTAACTGTAACTGAATACAGTTACTCATCATTTGTACTCTGATTACTCTGGTACATGTAATCTGTTACTCCCTGTTAGGTTTCCTCAAAAATCCATTCAGCGTGTTCTCTTAAAAATAACCACTGGAATCGATGGATTAAAATCAAAAAGAATTTATTCCCTAAACAATACAATTCTAATCCAGAGCTCTGGGTCAGATCGTTACCCCTGACGCCTACGGCTACACAGGTCTTAAATCAGGCAAATCTGGACGCCTCTGAATACCTCAAATCAGATTTTATAGACATCCATATGAATATGCAAATAATATGTTGAACAGGTAACGCCTTGAATCTTCTCTGGAGTATCTCTGCATTCCTTTAGGTTTAGGGAGTTGACAGCAGCCAAATGTAAATCACCCGTTTGTTTAGTTTCACACCAGGCTGAACCATCTCCACAGTCGCTGCTCTGCAATGAATTTCCTTAAAAGGACACAACCTATATCTGCAAAGGATTACTTTAAAAGCAAACATGTTTCACATAGTGGTACATTTAAACATACAGAAGATTTCAGTGGTTAAATAACTCAATGTGTAATAGTCAAACAAATATATAAATTCAATGTTTAATATGCACATGTGATGCACTCAAGAAACTTCACCACTTGATCCAGCCTTCAGTAATGACTTCCTAAAGTTAAAAGTGTGTTACTCACATGTTTCTCCGTCTTCCAGATGGTCGTTTTGCTCCGTGTTTATATGTGCGAACAAATTCCATAACGTAAAAACAATCTTATTTAATAAACATTTATTTGCGGTCAAAATAAATCGTTTCGTCGCCCCATAGTTCTCCATAAAAGTAGAGATGACGTCTTCGGTGGAGGTCACGTGTTTCCGGTCTAGAGTGGAGCTCCACTTTCCCCATGTGTCTGCAGCCACAGCCTCTTGGTTTTTCTTTTGTTCAAAACCTGTGGAGCTGCTGATAATGTCAGTGGATTTGTTTTCATGGTAATAAGTGAGAAAATTATTATTTTATTTGTTCAAATATTTAAGATGTGTCAGAACACCACAGTTATTCATTTTATATTTATTTGTGAAATATTTACCTTTTAAGTTATGTGACCTTTTACCTTGCCCCGGAAGTAAACAGAGTGAGAGAAATATAGTAGCCGCGAAAAGAGAGAAAAAGACGATAGAGAGAAACAGAAAAATGTGTAAAGAAAAAGACGTCAAAATAAGACTCGCTACTTAACTCCCGCTGGTGTTGTACAGGCGAACACAGTGAAGATTGTTTTGTTTCAAATATTGTCATAAAGTGACCGACATAAATAAAGTGACCAAACATAAATAAAGGGACAAACATAAATAAAGTGATAAACATAAATAAAGGGAAAAACATAAATAAAGGGACAAACATAAATAAAGTGACCGACATAAATAAAGTGACAAACATAAATAAAGGGACAAACATAAATAAAGTGACAAACATAAATAAAGTGACAAACATAAATAAAGGGACAAACATAAATAAAGTGAAAAACATAAATAAAGTGAAAAACATAAATAAAGTGAAAAACATAAATAAAGTGACAAACATAAATAAAGTGACAGACATAAATAAAGGGACAAACATAAATAAAGTGATCATACATGAGTGAAATGAGTAAAATAAAGAGCTGCGTGTTAAACCTGCACATGTAAAATCTGCACTCGTCTGATCTCTGAAAAGCTAAAACATGAACTATCTCCTACGATATACACACTGAACAGACTCACCATCATTATCACCTCCTCTGTCACAAAAAGAACACACATAATCCACTGAGTCGTGTCCTTTAGTCCCACAGAAGCTGAATCGCATCAGCGGCACAAGGAGCGAGTTGTTTTTATCAGCGCTAACAGTTTATGCTAATTAGCCCTGCGGTTTTAAGTTTCGTTTCTGTAAAACGTAAACAAATGTGATCAAAGTTGAATGATCTGATCAAACGGGCTGATGTGTCTATAGTGTTTATGGTTTAGATGTTGTAAAGTTGAGTTTATTTATGCAGAAGATTTAATGAAGAATCTGTTGGGTTTGATGTGTGCAGTGGATTGTGGGATATCGTACCGCTGGTTAAACCTCCCGAACTTCCTCTGCTTCCTCTTTTCCTGGTTTATTAAATTGATTTAAGTTCATTTTTGCATTAGAGCATTTGTAAGATTATGTGAAGAAACCGGGATACTCCATTTGATCATGTCACAGGGACATGAGTGTCCCGGTTTCTCCGCGCGCATGTAAACACAGTATCCTGAATCCTGACATAACCGGGACACTGATGTGCATGAAAACACACTCATTCTTACATATGATTTACTATGTGTGATTTTATGTGCATTTAGTTACAGTTACTTTATTTGAACAGTTTAAAAAGTGATTTTACTTGACACTTTCTTTCCTTTGTTCTGATGCAGAGCTACAAGATCCACCAACAGAATGACCTTCACATGTGACCAGTGTGGAAAAGTGTGGCCAAATGCTTCCAAACTTAAAGTACATTACAGAACTCACACAGAGGAAAGACCGTACGAGTGTGACCAGTGTGGGACGGGATTCAAACAATCAGATCATCTCCATCAACACATGAGAGTTCACACAGGAGAGAAGCTATTTCAATGTGACATTTGTGAGAAGACATTTTCACGGTCAAGCCACGTAAAACGACATATGAGAGTCCACACTGGAGAGAAACCATACAAGTGTGACCAGTGTGGGAAGAAATTTAGAGACTTAAATTACCTCCATATCCATATGAGAATCCACACAGGCGTAAAACCACACAGATGTGATGTTTGTGAGAAGACATTTTCACTGTCGGGCAACCTAAAATCACATATGAGAATCCACACTGGAGAGAAACCATACAAATGTGATGTTTGTGAGAAGACATTTTCACGTTCACGCAACCTAGAATCACATATGAGAGTCCACACTGGAGAGAAACCGTACGAGTGTGACCAATGTGGGACGGGATTCAAAGACTCTAAACATCTACATCGACATATGAGAGTCCACACAGGAGAGAAACCATTTGAATGTGATGTTTGTGAGAAGACATTTTCACAGTCAAGCCACCTAAAACGACATATGAGAATCCACACAGGAGAGAATCCGTACGAGTGTGACCAGTGTGGGATCCAATTTAGAGACTCTAGTACCCTCCATCGACATATGAGAATCCACACATCAGAGAAGCCATTTGAATGTGATGTTTGTGAGAAGACATTTTCACAGTCACACCACCTAAAATCACATATGAGAATCCACACTGGAGAGAATCCGTACGAGTGTGACCAGTGTGGGATCCAATTTAGAGCCTCTAGTGGCCTCCATCAACATATGAGAATCCACACAGGGGTAAAACCATACAGATGTGATTTTTGTGAGAAGACATTTTCACAGTCAGGAAACCTAGAATCACATATGAGAATTCACACTGGAGCGAAACCGTACAAGTGTGACCAGTGTGGGATCAAATTTAGAGACTCTGGTACCCTCCATAATCATAAGACAATCCACACAGGGGTAAAACCACACAGATGTGACCAGTGTGAGAAAACTTTCTCTCGATCGTCCCATCTCAATAGACACATGAGACTTCACTTCTGGCACAGACTATACGAGTGTGACCAGTGTGAAAAGTTCTTCAGAACATCCCAGGAACTGTCCAGTCACTACCGAACGCACACAGGAGACGAACCAGACGACTGAAGAAAGAGGGAAGGATTTGGGGTCTGTGGGGAAAGGAGAAAGAGCTGCTGAGGCCGGATCAAGTGAACCTAAAGTCAGACTCAAGAAGCTGGAGATCAGGCTTCAGAGACTCCAGACTGTGGAGTTGGCCGATGTGTAGTGTCAAAAATACAAGTGTTAAATGACACGTTAAGATGTTTTTCTTTCCATCCATGTTTGTTCATCTGTTCTTTGTTGTATTGTTTTTAAACTTTGTGTGTTTAGTCTTGTTTGACTGCACTTCCTGAAATTAAAATTCCAGTTCCCTTAATTAAAATATTAAAATGAGAAAATAAAATCTGTGTTTTTGTTCTTGCTTGTCTTGTTTTATGTTTCACAAATGCCTCAAAAACTTTAGAAATGAAACAAACACAC
>NW_026571036.1:1702308-1709808 GCF_026225935.1 Boleophthalmus pectinirostris
GGGAAAAGAAGCCCACAGATGATTTAAAGAAGCTACGAAGAGAAAACTCCACGTTTTCACGGACAGTGTAAACATGTAAACAGTTGGTCAGTGTAGCTCGGAGTTAAGATGAAAACACACATTATTTCATACATTCAACTGAAAAGACTCAGTCTGACTCTATCAAAGCTCATATTTACTTGTAAATCACATAATATCAGCCTCCAACGTGTGCATTTCATTCAGGGAAACATGATCTGCTTTTAACAATCTGTGCATGTTTGTAAAGTGAAGAGTAAATAATCCTGCCTGGACACGTCAGATTTATGATGGACATGAGGCTCGTTTAACAGATCTGTGCAGACACTGGTGTAGATACAACCTGGTGTAGATACGACCTGGTGTAGATACGACCTGGTGTAGATACGACCTGGTGTAGATACGACCTGGTGTAGATACGACCTGGTGTAGATACGACCTGGTGTATATACGACCTGACTGTGTCTGTTCGGTCTGTCACATCTAATGTTATAACAATGAGAAATCTGTTTTACATGAATTTTCTTTTCTCATCTGCAGCCTCCTGTATGAGGACACGACACACTGCAGGGGCCACAGAACTGTTGGCTGACAAGATGCTTGTGATTCATAAAATGGGTCAAATGCAGATGACAAAGTAAAGCCAACACTGAGCTGGAGGTGCTGACCCAGACTCCTGCCAACGATTAGGTATGGGGCATGTTACATTGAAAATTCTACTAATAAGAGCTGCAAATGAATCATGCTCATGTTGAAATTATGATTTTAAATTGTGAAAATATGTATTTTTCAAATGTGTGGGATTCCTCTGTTCATGTAGCTGTTTCAGATATAAACTGCCTTTGAATCTGAATGTACATCAAAGTTTAAGTTCAACGTTAAAATAGTTTATTGTCAATTCTTCATACGAAAAACATATAAAGAATCAAAATTGTTTTTCTCACTTCCTTGTGTATAAATAAATAATAATAAATGTAAATAGTGCGGGGGGAGTCCAGGTGTTCTTTGGGGCTGCAGGTTCTGTCAAACTTATTTTCCTCTAATAGTTTTGTAGTTTTCTTAATGTGTTTGTCATTACAGGTTTTCACTCTGCAGGACAGAACTTTGAATCAATCAGACGCAACAACCAACCTGCTCCTCCAGAAGACGAGAGACACATCAGACTGAGTGGTCCAAGTCCACTGTCCATGTCTCCACTGTCCATGTCTCCACTGTCCATGTCTCCATGTCCTGTTCCATGTCTCCAATGTCCATGTCTCCATGTCTCCACTGTCCATGTCCATGTCTCCAATGTCCATGTCTCCATGTCCATGTCCATGTCCATGTCCATGTCTCCAATGTCCATGTCCATGTCCATGTCTCCAATGTCCATGTCCAGAGTCTCTGAGGAGCAGGTCCAGAGTCTCATATGATCTGAACAAGTGTGTGAGACAGAAATGAAAACATCTGCTCATAAGTGTTTCTGAATGTTTTTCAGTCTGTACTGACATTTGATTTATGGTGAAATGTGCCGTTTATTTGGTGTCTCTTTTGATAGTAACTAATTACATGTACTATAAGAATGTACTATTGTACTGCAGATAAACTGTGGTGTTCCACATGATCATATCTGGCAAAGATAATTTGTTCATTTTTGATTGTCACTTGCTTCAGCAAAAAGGGAACACAATGAGATTTACTGACATACAGCTGTTTGTACTAACTTGTTAATGCAGAGTGTGTGTAATGGGTTTAATATTTGACTTCATATTATGATAAAGTATTTCCAGAAGTTCCTTGGATTGTTTAATAAATCATCTTTTCTCAGGAGAGATTCTTTCTTTCTTTACAAACTGAGTGTATAAATGTAATCCCTGGTCAATATAAAAATCCTTAATAATGATAATATTTAGTAATGCATATCTCATCACAGTTTTTATTTTTATTTTAAGATAATTTAGTCTATTTAAAATGTATCCCTTAAATATAGCCGTTTTGTTTTGCAAAAGTTAAACATACATTTTCGGTTTTGGCCATAAGATTTGGATGCGAATTATTAAAATAATTTGGTCACAAAATCCGACAGTTTGATGACCTGTGCGTCTTTTTACTGATCCGTGTGCGGAATCTGCGCGGAGCGTGTTAGCATTAGCATTAGCGCTAGCAGCGTCCCTCAGTTGCTAGGCGACGGGGGAGCAGCTCCGAGGTCTAGACTTTTCCCATTTCCGCAACGGCCTGGCGTCCGCGGAGGCCAGTTCAAGGGCTGCAGCCTTCGCGGCCGACGAAGGACCAAACCTTCACAGCCTTCGGAGGCTGCAGCCCTTTGAATTGGGACACAGCCACAGTGACCGGGCGGAAGTGACGCTTCACTTTATGCCGGTCACGTGGTTTTTGGTCATCTGACCCAAACCTCGAATCGGGGCTTCACTGGACACGCCCCCTTTTACTCGGTACAAGCCTCTGTGCCTCGGCTTCAAATGACCATCACTAAGAAGAGGACGAAAAGGCTTCATCAAATGAGCACAGAAACATTTCCAAGTTGTGTGAAGTTCTCCTGATTTCAACAAAAAGACGACTTCCTTTTGGTGAGTACCTTTTAAGATCTGACCTCCCTGTAAGACTGTAGAGCTTCAGACGAGTCCTCACCGACCCGACTCACACTGGACCTGGAGGTGAGACGCACGGGGACGTTTCATTCTACAAGGCAGGACCCTGGATCTTTAACTGTTATAAACGATGTGTTAACGCCGCTCGCACGTCCCGTTTATGGCTCTGGAAATGTCTATAAACCATGTTTTTGTTGATTCATGTGGAGTTGTCAGGGAATTAACCCAAAGACTCCCTAAACCCTAAACCCTAACAAGCCAGAGACGACACCCCACAGCCCTTTTATTGTTAAGCGTCACACAACGGCCTTGACATGGTTATACGACATGTTTTTCACTTGTTATGTCTGACTAACAGACAGTGTTGGGAAGGTCACTTTTAAAATGTAATCCCCTACAGATTACAGATTACAGATTACATACACCAAAATGTAGTTTGTAACGTAAATCCATTAAGGTACTTAAAGTGAGTAATGTAATCTGAATACTTTGGATACTTGATTTGCTGCAGAGAAACAAAGACGAGGAAATCGTAACAGAAGAAGTTTTGGTTTAGTCCTGGTTTAGTCCTGGTTTAGACCTGGTTTAGTCCTGGTTTAGTCCTGGTTTAGAATGTCAAATAATAGTGACAAAATAAATAAAGTGATCATACATGAGTGAAATGAGTAAAATAAAGAGCTGTGTTAAACCTGCACATGTAAAATCTGCACTCGTCTGATCTCTGAAAAGCTAAAACATGAACTATCTCCTACGATATACACACTGAACAGACTCACCATCATTATCACCTCCTCTGTCACAAAAAGAACACACATAATCCACTGAGTCGTGTCCTTTAGTCCCACAGAAGCTGAATCGCATCAGCGGCACAAGGAGCGAGTTGTTTTTATCAGCGCTAACAGTTTATGCTAATTAGCCCTGCGGTTTTAAGTTTCGTTTCTGTAAAACGTAAACAAATGTGATCAAAGTTGAATGATCTGATCAAACGGGCTGATGTGTCTATAGTGTTTATGGTTTAGATGTTGTAAAGTTGAGTTTATTTATGCAGAAGATTTAATGAAGAATCTGTTGGGTTTGATGTGTGCAGTGGATTGTGGGATATCGTACCGCTGGTTAAACCTCCCGAACTTCCTCTGCTTCCTCTTTTCCTGGTTTATTAAATTGATTTAAGTTCATTTTTGCATTAGAGCATTTGTAAGATTATGTGAAGAAACCGGGATACTCCATTTGATCATGTCACAGGGACATGAGTGTCCCGGTTTCTCCACGCGCATGTAAACACAGTATCCCGAATCCTGACATAACCGGGACACTGATGTGCATGAAAACACACTCATTCTTACATATGATTTACTATGTGTGATTTTATGTGTATTTAGTTACAGTTACTTTATTTGAACAGTTTAAAAAGTGATTTTACTTGACACTTTCTTTCCTTTGTTCTGATGCAGAGCTACAAGATCCACCAACAGAATGACCTTCACATGTGACCAGTGTGGAAAAGTGTTGGCAAATGCTTCCAGACTTAAAGTACATTACAGAACTCACACAGGGGAAAGACCGTACGAGTGTGACCAGTGTGGGACAGGATTCAAGACAGTCTGGTGAGCTCAATCGACATATGAGAATCCACACAGGAGAGAAGCCATTATGAATGTGACGTTTGTGAGAAGACATTTTCATATTCAAACAAGCCTAAAATCACATATGCGAGTCCACACCGGAGAGAAACCGTACGAGTGTGACCAGTGTGGGACGAGATTCAAAGACTCTGGTGCTCTCCATCAACACATGAGAATCCACACAGGAGAGAAGCCATTTCAATGTGACATTTGTGAGAAGACATTTTCACGGTCAAGCCACCTAAAATCACATATGAGAATCCACACAGGAGAGAAACCATATGAATGTGACGTTTGTAAGAAGACATTTTCACAGTCAAACAGCCTAAAATCACATATGAGAGTCCACACTGGAGAGAAACCGTACGAGTGTGACCAATGTGGGACGGGATTCAAAGACTCTAGACATCTACATCGACATATGAGAGTCCACACAGGAGAGAAACCATTTGAATGTGACGTTTGTGAGAAGACATTTTCACTGTCAAGCTCCCTAAAATCACATATGAGAGTCCACACTGGAGAGAAGCCATTTGAATGTGACGTTTGTGAGAAGACATTTTCACAGTCAAACAGCCTAAAATCACATATGAGAGTCCACACTGGAGAGAAACCGTACGAGTGTGACCAGTGTGGGAGAATTTCAAAGACTCATCTCCATCGACACATGAGAGTCCACACAGGGTTGAGAAGCACACAGATCACATTTGTGAAGAAGACATGAAGTGACAAATCACATATGAGAGTCCACACTGGAGAGAAGCCATTTGAATGTGACGTTTGTGAGAAGACATTTTTGGAGTCAAACAAACTAAAATCACATATGAGAATCCACACTGGAGAGAAACCGTACAAGTGTGGCCAGTGTGGGATCCAATTTAGAGACTCTAGTACCCTCCATCGACATATGAGAATCCACACATCAGAGAAGCCGTTTGAATGTGATGTTTGTGAGAATGAAATTTTCACGGTCAAGCCACCTAAAATCACATATGAGAGTCCACACTGGAGAGAAACCGTACGAGTGTGACCAGTGTGGGACGAGATTCCAACAATCTGGTGAGCTCCATCAACATATGAGAGTCCACACTGGAGAGAAACCATATGAATGTGACATTTGTGAGAAGACATTTTCACAGTCAGGCAACCTAAAATCACATATGAGAGTCCACACTGGAGAGAAACCATTTCAATGTGATGTTTGTGAGAAGACATTTTCACAGTCAGGCAACCTAAAACGACATATGAGAGTCCACACTGGAGAAAAACCATACAGATGTGACCAGTGTGAGAAAACTTTCTCTCACTCTTCCAGTCTCAATACACACATGAAAGTTCACTTCTGGCACAGACTATACGAGTGTGACCAGTGTGAAAAGTTCTTCAGAACATCCCAGGAACTGTCCAGTCACTACCGAACGCACACAGGAGACGAACCAGACGACTGTGAAGAAAGAGGGAAGGATTTGGGGTCTGTGGGGAAAGGAGAAAGAGCTGCTGAGGCCGGATCAAGTGAGCCTAAAGTCAGACTCAAGAAGCTGGAGATCAGGCTTCAGAGACTCCAGACTGTGGAGTTGGCCGATGTGTAGTGTCAAAAATACAAGTGTTAAATGACACGTTAAGATGTTTTTCTTTGTTGTTTATATTTGATTGTTGTTTTATACTGTTTGCTTCTGTTGTTGTTTGGAGATGGTTTCTGTAGCTCAGTTAAAGTTTCTGTTTCCTGATGCCGCTTGTTTGTTTTAATTCTAAACTCGTCACAAGGGCCATTTGTTCAAAGCGCTGCGTTAGGTTTTGCTCTGGTTTGTTTTCTCTTACAGCCATGTTTCCCAAAGAGGACGTTTGGTGTTTTAGTTCAGTGTTTAGTTCAGTGTGATTCAGTGTGATCCACCGAGGACGTCTCTTTCTCTGAGGTCACCATGTTTCTGCGGACACACAAGTCTGACACTTTCATAAAACTCAGCATTGCAGAAAAGCTTTCTGAAGAGGATTTGATTTGGTTTTATTATCAAATCATTTAAAAACATCTTAAATTTCTTAACCAAGACCAAAGTTAAAAGATGAAAGTGAAATCAAAGTGTTGAACTTTGAATGAGTCAGAATGAGTTTGGGAGAAATGTTTTGGTCAGTGAAGTCTGATTACTGAATGGTGTGTGTGGTGTGTGTTGTGTGTGTTGTGTGTTGTGAGGCGTGTGTGTGTTGTGTGTGTGTATTGTTCTTGGGTCAGGGAAGTAAAAAAAAAACAAGGTGGAAAATGGTATAAAATAAATAAGGTTTAATTAACAGAGACACACTGAAATACACAGACACACTGAAACACACAGAGACACTGAAACACACTGAGACACACAGAGACACACAGACACACAGAGACACAGAGACACACAGAGACACACAGACACACTGAGACACACTGAAACACTGAAATACACAGAGACACACTGAGACACACTGAAACACACTGAGACACACTGAAACACTGAAATACACAGAGACACACTGAAACACACTGAGACACACTGAAACACACTGAGACACACTGACACACACAGAGACACACTGACACAACACACTGACACACTGAGACACACACACTGAGACACACTGACACACACAGAAACACACTGACACACACAGAGACACACTGACACACACAGAGACACACTGACACACACTGACACACACAGAGACACACTGACACACACAGAGACACACTGACACACACAGAGACACACTGACACACACAGAAACACACTGACACACACAGAGAACACACTGACACACACAGAAACACACTGACACAGACACACTGACACACACACGAGACACACTGACACACACAGAGACACACTGACAGACACAGAGACACACTGACACACACAGAGACACACTGACAGACACAGAGACACACTGGAACATATTGAAATACTGAAAATGGTATATAAAAATAAGGACAGAGACACACACACACACAGAGACACACTGACAGACACAGAGACACACTGACACACACAGAGACACACTGACACACACAGAGACACACTGACACACACAGAGAAACACACTGACACACACAGAGACACACAGAGACACACTGACACACACAGAGACACACTGACAGACACAGAGACACACTGACAGACACAGAGACACACTGGAACATATTGAAATACTGAAAATGGTATATAAAATAAATAAGGTTTAATTAACAGAGACACACACAGACACAGATACACACTGAAACACACAGAGACACACTGAAACACAAAATGTGA
>NW_026571036.1:1712308-1734808 GCF_026225935.1 Boleophthalmus pectinirostris
ACACTGTTCCACTTCGTGATGTCATGCAGTGTGCCCTGACAGACGCGCCCATGGACCTGGTTTAGACCTGGATCTCTGACGCTCGGTGTCGAGAATCGAGTCTGTGTCTTAGATCAAAATCTTCTTTCTGTTTTCCAATAAAAACTTGTTACTGCGGAACATTCCAGACAAAACAACATCTCCATGGAGACGAGCAGTGAACAAACTGAAGGGAAAAGAGAAAAACAGGCTCTTTTATTTCAGTTCTTTATTCACTTTTGTCAATAATTTAAATAATAATAATAATAATAAGGACATAAATAACAGATAAATATGATTTAAATAAAAACAATAAATAAATCGAAAGACTCGACTCCTCAGGTTTAGTCCAGGATCCGGCTCCTCAGAGTCCCGCTCAAAGTTTCAGTCCATCCACCGGTCCAGACCCGGTCCGGACTCATGTGCTGAGCGCGTGCATGTGAACCGGCGCGTGCCCTCTGCCCGCGGCTCTATGGCACGCGCTCGGGTCCTCGTGCCGCGCCTCGTGCTTGCGGAAAGATGCGAGTCTTTTGAAGCGCTTCCCGCAGCGCGCGCACTCGTGAGGCGCGTCCTCGGCGGAGTCCGAGTCGCTGTGCGCGTGCTCGCGGGGCCGGTGCCAGCGGCGGTGTGACGCGAGGTTCGCGCTGCAGCTGAACGCTTTGCCGCAGTCGCAGCGGTATTCCACGCGCACGATGCGCGAGCACCGGTGCTGCGCGAGCGCGAGCGGCTCCGGGAAGGTCTCGCGGCAGAGTTGACACACGAGCCCCGCGGGAGGCGCGTGCGCCCGCAGCTCCGGTGCCGCCTCTTTGATCTTCAGCCCGAGCACCGGGGACGTGGTGACGTCATCGCGCACCTGAAGCCTCCGCGCAGGTGTTTTCTTTTTCCGCTCCTCCGGGCGCGCGCGTTTGGCTCTGGAGTCCGTGCGCGTGGAGGTGATTTCTGGCGCGTGCCCCGTCTCCGGCTCCGGGAGCGCGGCGCGTGCGGGGAAAGACTCCGGGGTCACGGGGCTGAAGCGGCGCTCGTGCTCGCGGCTCACGGGGCGCGTGGGGCTGTGCAGCGCGTGCACGGTCTCGGGAATTCCAAACTGCACCGGGAGCGCACGCGGAGGCGTCTGTGCGCGCGGCGGGAAAAGTGGGAAAACTCCAGGCGCGTGCGTGACGTGCGGCGCGTCCTCTTCTTCCGCGCGCACGCGGTACGACACCGCGCTCGCGCCCCTCCTGCGCTTGATCATCAGTCCGCGAGGCATCTTTCCGTTTGTCCTCGCGCTCAGAGACACGCGCTTTTTAAGCGGCCCCGCGACACGCGCCGCCTCCAGGACCAATCACAGCTCGCCCCCTGTCCTCGCGCCCCGCTGCGTCACAATGGGCCGCACGTGCCCACAATGGGGTCCGCGCGACCCCGAAAAACAAAAGAAAAACTGGAGTGAGTCCGGATTAAAGCTGCCCCGGGTCAGGACCAGGACTCTGCGCTCTAGACCTGGACTAGACCTGGACTAGACCAGGACTGGACCTGGTCTGAACCTGGTCTCAGTCCAGGTCTGAGACTCTGGGTCCAGCTCATCACAGACAGGTCCCCCCCTGTCAGGCGGGTGTGTGGCAGGTGTAGCCCACAGGAGGGTGGACCTGTGAGGAGGGGGGGCTCAGACTCAAAGGACAGGGGAGGGGGAGGGGGGTTCAGCCTGAGGCTCGGGTCAGACCCCCCCTCGTCTGTCTGGGGGGGGGGTCATTATTAATATAATGAAAGTCTCGTGGCCTCGTGGTTTTATTTGTTTCTGTTTTTGAGGAGAAGGTCACAGGGAAATTCTAGTGGAAGCAGAAACACTGTAGTACTAGTAGTAGTAGTATTATGACAGTAGTAGTAAATAGTGTGTGTGTGTGTGTGTGTATGTGTGTGTATGTATGTGTATGTGGGGTGGGGGGGGCAGGGTGGTGTCGTGTGCAGCTGTATGTAAATGAGGGACATATGTCTCTGTTGGACAAAGCTCTGAACTCCTCCGTCTCAAACTGGGTCGAATCCTCAAATTCCAAATTCTACACAAAATCAGTTTCATAAAAACCTCCAGAGACGACCTTTTGTTTAACTTGATTCTGATTTGATTTTTGAGTTATTATGATTCAGACGTGACGCCTGTTCACCGTTTCTGCATCTTTTTATTAAATATAAAACATGGGAAATGTCCAAATGTAACAAGTTTATTCACACATGTACGAGCAGAAAACAGGACCAAAAGTGTGGAAGAAATGTGCGGGAAAGGGACTGCAGTAGAAGTACTTTGACAGTAATAGTAGTAATAATAGTATTGATAATATTAATAGTAGTTGTAATAGTAGTAGTAGCAGTAGTTGAAGTAGTAGTAGTAGTAGTAATAGTATTAGTATTGGTATTTGCAGTAGATTTGTGGCGTGTGTGACCGGTGCAGCCGCAGCAGCAGCAGGTGTCGGGGGAGACTCGACGTTGAGCCTCATTTGAATCACAAAAGAAGAGTTAATGTTCAGCTCCGACAGATGTCCTCCTCCTCCTCCTCCTCCTCCTCCTCCTCCTCCTCCTCTCCAGGGCGTCTTCTGACCCTCTGACCCTGTGACCCTGTCCCCTGCTCTGCTCCGTTTGCCTTTTGCACTAAAACCTTTGAAAATAATAATAATCAGAGTTTCTTGTTCTGGTCAGAGTTTTTTGTTCTGGTCAGAGTTTTTTGGTTTATTCAGTTTCTTGTTTTGGTCTTGGTCAGAGTTTCTCGGTCAGAGTTTCTTGGTCAGAGTTTCTTGTTCTTGGTTAGAGTTTCTTGTTTTCATCAAAGTTTCTTGTTCAGAGTTTCTTGTTCTTGGTCAGAGTTTCTCAGTCAGAGTTTCTCAGTTTGGTCAGAATTTCTCCGTCAGAGTTTCGTGGTCAGAGTTTTGTGGTCAGAGTTTTGTGGTCAGAGTTTCTCAGTCAGAGTTTCTCAGTCAGAGTTTCTAGATCAGAGTTTCGTGGTCAAAGTTTCTTGGTTTAGTCAGAGTTTCATGGTCAGAGTTTCTCGGTCAGAGTTTTGTGGTCAGAGTTTCGTGGTTTAGTCAGAGTTTCGTGGTCAGAGTTTCGTGGTCAGAGTTTTGTGGTCAGAGTTTCTTGGTTTAGTCAGAGTTTCGTGGTCAGAGTTTTGTGGTCAGAGTTTCTTGGTTTAGTCAGAGTTTCGTGGTCAGAGTTTTGTGGTCAGAGTTTTGTGGTCAGAGTTTCGTGGTCAGAGTTTTGTGGTCAGAGTTTCGTGGTCAGAGTTTCTTGGTTTAGTCAGAGTTTCGTGGTCAGAGTTTTGTGGTCAGAGTTTCTTGGTTTAGTCAGAGTTTTGTGGTCAGAGTTTCGTGGTCAGAGTTTCTTGGTTTAGTCAGAGTTTTCAGAGTTTTGTGGTCAGAGTTTTGTGGTCAGAGTTTCGTGGTCAGAGTTTTGTGGTCAGAGTTTCGTGGTCAGAGTTTCTTGGTTTAGTCAGAGTTTCGTCGTCAGAGTTTCTTGGGTTAGTCAGAGTTTCTAGATCAGAGTTTGTGATCAGTGTTTCGTGGTCAGAGTTTCGTGGTCAGGTTTCGTGGTCAGAGTTTTGGTCAGAGTTTGTGGTCAAAGTTTCTTGTTTAGTCAGAGTTTTGGTCAGGTTTCAGAGTTTTGGTCAGAGTTTTGTGGTCAGAGTTTCGTGGTCAGAGTTTCTTGGTTAGTCAGAGTTTTCGAGTTTTGGTCAGAGTTTTGTGGTCAGAGTTTTGTGGTCAGAGTTTCGTTGGTCAGAGTTTTTCAGAGTTTTGGTCAGAGTTTTTGTGGTCAGAGTTTCGTGGTCAGAGTTTCGTGGTCAGAGTTTCGTGGTCAGAGTTTTCAGAGTGGTCAGAGTTTCTTGAGTTTAGTCAGAGTTTCTGGTCAGAGTTTTGTGGTCAGAGTTTCTTGGTTTAGTCAGAGTTTCGTGGTCAGAGTTTGTGGTCAGAGTTTCGTGGTCAGAGTTTTCTAGTCAGAGTTTTTAGTCAGAGTTTCGTGGTCAGAGTTTCGTGGTCAGAGTTTGGTGTGGTCAGAGTTTCTTGGTTTAGTCAGAGTTTTGTGGTCAGAGTTTCGTGGTCAGAGTTTTTGTGGTCAGAGTTTCGTGGTCAGAGTTTCTTCAGGTTTTAGTCAGAGTTTTCGTCGTCAGAGTTTCTTGGTTTAGTCAGAGTTTCTAGATCAGAGTTTTGTGGTCAGAGTTTTTGTTTCAGTCAGAGTTTCGTGGTCAGGTCAGAGTTTTGTGGTCAGAGTTGGTCAGTCAGATTTGGTCAGAGTTTGTGGTCAGAGTTTTGTGGTCAGAGTGGTCAGAGTTTCGTGGTCAGAGTTTTTGGTCGTGGTCAGAGTTTCGGGTGTTGGTCAGAGTTTTGTGGTCAGAGTTTGGTGGTCAGAGTTTTGTGGTCAGAGTTCGTGGTCAGAGTTTCGTGGTCAGAGTTTTTCGTGGTCAGAGTTTCTTGGTTTAGTCAGAGTTTCTAGATCAGAGTTTTGTGGTCAGAGTTTTGTGGTCAGAGTTTCGTGGTCAGAGTTTCGTGGTCAGAGTTTTGTGGTCAGAGTTTCATGGTCAGAGTTTCGTGGTCAGAGTTTTGTGGTCAGAGTTTCGTGGTCAGAGTTTGGTGGTCAGAGTTTCATGGTCAGAGTTTTGTGGTCAGAGTTTCATGGTCAGAGTGGTTCAGAGTTGGTCAGAGTTTTGGTCAGAGTTTCGTGGTCAGAGTTTCGTGGTCAGGATTTCGTGGTCAGAGTTTCATGGTCAGAGTTTGGTGGTCAGAGTTTCGTGGTCAGAGTTTCGTGGTCAGAGTTTCGTGGTCAGGATTTCGTGGTCAGAGTTTCGTGGTCAGAGTTTGGTGGTCAGAGTTTTGTGGTCAGAGTTTTGTGGTCAGAGTTTTCGTGGTCAGAGTTTCGTGGTCAGAGTTTTTGTGGTCAGAGTTTTGTGGTCAGAGTTTTTGGTCAGAGTTTCGTGGTCAGAGTTTCGTGGTCAGAGTTTCGTGGTCAGAGTTTCATGGTCAGAGTTTTGTGGTCAGAGTTTCATGGTCAGAGTTTCTTGGTTTAGTCAGAGTTTCGTGGTCAGGATTTCGTGGTCAGAGTTTCGTGGTCAGAGTTTTGTGGTCAGAGTTTCGAGGTCAGAGTTTTGTGGTCAGAGTTTCGTGGTCAGAGTTTCTTGGTTTAGTCAGAGTTTCTAGATCAGAGTTTTGTGGTCAGAGTTTCGAGGTCAGAGTTTTGTGGTCAGGATTTCGTGGTCAGAGTTTCGTGGTCAGAGTTTTGTGGTCAGAGTTTCGTGGTCAGAGTTTTGTGGTCAGAGTTTCGTGGTCAGAGTTTCGTGGTCAGAGTTTCTTGGTTTAGTCAGAGTTTTGTGGTCAGAGTTTCGTGGTCAGAGTTTCGTGGTCAGGATTTCGTGGTCAGAGTTTGTGGTCAGTTTGTGGTCAGAGTTTCGTGGTCAGAGTTTTGTGGTCAGAGTTTTGTGGTCAGAGTTTTGTGGTCAGAGTTTGGTGGTCAGAGTTTTGGTGGTCAGAGTTTCGTGGTCAGAGTTTTGTGGTCAGAGTTTCGTGGTCAGAGTTTTGTGGTCAGAGTTTTGTGGTCAGAGTTTCATGGTCAGAGTTTGGTGGTCAGAGTTTGGTGGTCAGAGTTTTGTGGTCAGAGTTTCGTGGTCAGAGTTTCATGGTCAGAGTTTCGTGGTCAGGAGTTTTCGTGGTCGTGGTCAGAGTTTCGTGGTCAGAGTTTTGTGGTCAGAGTTTCGTGGTCAGAGTTTGGTGGTCAGAGTTTTGTGGTCAGAGTTTTGTGGTCAGAGTTTTGTGGTCAGAGTTTCGTGGTCAGAGTTTCGTGGTCAGAGTTTTGTGGTCAGAGTTTCATGGTCAGAGTTTCGTGGTCAGAGTTTCGTGGTCAGAGTTTCGTGGTCAAAGTTTCATGGTCAGAGTTTCGTGGTCAGAGTTTTGTGGTCAGAGTTTCATGGTCAGAGTTTCTTGGTTTAGTCAGAGTTTCTAGATCAGAGTTTTGTGGTCAGAGTTTCGAGGTCAGAGTTTTGTGGTCAGGATTTCGTGGTCAGAGTTTCGTGGTCAGAGTTTCGTGGTCAGGATTTCGTGGTCAGAGTTTCGTGGTCAGAGTTTTGTGGTCAGAGTTTCGAGGTCAGAGTTTTGTGGTCAGAGTTTCGTGGTCAGAGTTTCTTGGTTTAGTCAGAGTTTCTAGATCAGAGTTTTGTGGTCAGAGTTTCGAGGTCAGAGTTTTGTGGTCAGGATTTCGTGGTCAGAGTTTCGTGGTCAGAGTTTTGTGGTCAGAGTTTCGTGGTCAGAGTTTCGTGGTCAGAGTTTCTTGGTTTAGTCAGAGTTTTGTGGTCAGAGTCAGAGTTTCGTGGTCAGAGTTTCGTGGTCAGGATTTCGTGGTCAGAGTTTCATGGTCAGAGTTTCGTGGTCAGAGTTTTGTGGTCAGAGTCAGAGTTTTGGTGGTCAGAGTTTGGTGGTCAGAGGTGGTCAGGTCAGAGTTTTGTGGTGGTCAGAGTTTTTGGTGGTGGTCAGAGTTTTGGTCAGAGGTGGTCAGAGTTTCGTGGTCAGAGTTTGGTGGTCAGAGTTTTGTGGTCAGAGTTTGGTGGTCAGAGTTTGGTGGTCAGAGTTTTGTGGTCAGAGTTCAGAGTTTGGTGGTCAGAGTTTGGTGGTCAGAGTTTTGGTGGTCAGAGTTGGTGGTGTTTGTGGTCAGAGTTTGGTGGTCAGAGTTTTGGTGGTCAGAGTTTGGTGGTCAGAGTTTGGTGGTCAGAGTTTGGTGGTCAGAGTTTGGTGGTCAGAGTTTGGTGGTCAGAGTTCTCCGGGCTGGGCGTACATGGGCAGCAGGTTCCTGTTGTAGCTCAGATACTTGACCACGGCGCTCCTGACCGCAGCTCTGGTCTCTGGGTCCAAAAGTTCTGTGGACTCTGGCCCCGGTCTCTCCTTTCTCTCCTCCTTTTTTTCTTCTCCTCCGGTGGAAGTCTGGTCCTCTCCCTTCTTCTCCGGCGCTCGGACCTCGGCGTCAGTGGCAGAGTGGTTTGCCATGGCCCGGAGCTCCAGCTGGAAATCTCTGAAACGATCGTGGAAAACGGCCCAACACCAACTCTGCCTGAAAAACCTGAAGAACAGACAAAAAAACCAAACACTTTAATATCACACGCAGCAGGACTGAACCAGGACTAAACCAGGACTAAACCAGACTGAACCAGGACTAAACCAGGAACCAGGACTAAACCAGACTAAACCAGGACTGAACCAGGACTGAACCAGACTAAACAGGACTGAACCAGGATAACCAGGACTAAACCAGGACTGAACCAGGACTAAACCAGGACTAAACCAGGACTAAACCAGGACTGAACCAGGACTAAACCAGGACTGAACCAGGACTGAACCAGGACTGAACCAGGACTGAACCAGGACTAAACCAGGACTAAACCAGGACTGAACCAGGACTGAACCAGGACTGAACCAGGACTAAACCAGGACTAAACAGACTGAACCAGGACTGAACCAGGACTAAACCAGGACTGAACCAGGACTTAAACCAGGACTAAACCAGGACTGAACCAGGACTAAACCAGACTAAACCAGGACTGAACCAGGACTAAACCAGGACTGAACCAGGATTAAACCAGGACTAAACCAGGACTGAACCAGGACTAAACCAGAACTAAACCAGGACTGAACCAGGATTAAACCAGGACTGAACCAGGACTAAACCAGGACTGAACCAGGATTAAACCAGGACTGAACCAGGACTAAACCAGGACTAAACCAGGACTGAACCAGGACTAAACCAGGACTAAACCAGACTAAACCAGGACTAAACCAGGACTAAACCAGAACTAAACCAGGACTAAACCAGAACTAAACCAGAACTAAACCAGGACTGAACAGGACTAAACCAGGACTGAACCAGGACTGAACCAGGACTAACCAGGACTAAACCAGGACTAAACCAGGACTAAACCAGGACTGAACAGGACTAAACCAGACTAAACCAGGACTAAACCAGGACGAACAGGACTGAACAGGACTAAACCAGGACTAAACCAGGACTGAAACCAGGACTAAACCAGGACTAAACCAGGACTAAACCAGGACTTAAACCAGGACTGAACAGGACTGAACCAGGACTAAACCAGGACTGAACCAGGACTGAACCAGGACTAAACCAGGACTGAACCAGGACTAAACCAGGACTAAACCAGGACTGAACCAGGACTAAACCAGGACTAAACCAGGACTGAACCAGGACTAAACCAGGACTAAACCAGGACTCAAACATGTTTCTGTCTCCCTCTGCACAGCTCACAACACTCTGTTACACCTTGTGATGTCATCAGGTGGTGCCCTCGTCTCCAGAAAATTGAAATCCACGTGTAAACATCTTCACTCCTGTCCATCTTCTCAGCATCTCAGCATGTCCTCCTCTCCTCATTTCCTTTCCTTGTTTCCTCTCCTCATTTCCTTTCCTTGTTTCCTCTTCGTTCCTCTAGTTGTTTCCTTGTTTCCTCTCCTCATTTCCTTGTTACCTTGTTTCCTTGTTTCCTCTTCTCCTCTAGTTGTTTTCTTGTTTCCTCTCCTTGTTTCCTCTCCTCGTTTCCTTGTTTCCTCTCCTCGTTTCCTTGTTTCGTCTCCTTGTTTCCTTGTTTCCTCTCCTTGTTTGAGGTTCTGGTCGTCACAGGTCAAAGGGCAAAATGTGCTGCTGTTAACGATGAGCAGGTGTGTGTGTGTGTGTGTGTGTGTGTGTGTGTGTGTGTGTGTGTGTGTGTGTGTTTGAGTGTGTGTGTTTGAGTGTGTGTGTTTTTCTTTTAAAGGGTCAATGCTTCACACCAAGACCAAGACCAGACCAGAGACCAGACCAGACCAGACCAGACAGACAGAGACCAAGACCAGAGACCAAGACCAGGACCAGACCAGACCAGAGACCAGACCAGAGACCAGACCAGAGGCCAGACCAGAGACCAAGACCAGACCAGAGACCAGACCAGAGGCCAGACCAGAGACCAGACCAGAGACCAAGACCAGAGACCAAGACCAGGACCAGACCAGGACCAGAGACCAGACCAGAGACCAGAGACCAGACCAGAGACCAGACCAGACCAGAGACCAGAGACCAGAGACCAGACCAGAGACCAGACCAGAGACCAGACCAGGATCCAGGCTCAGACCCGAACAGTTTTAACCCAAACACTGAGGAAATGAAGGAGGGCACCTGACACACACGGGGAGGCACCTGACACACACGGAGGGCCTGACACACACCTGACACACACGGGGAGGCACCTGACACACACGAAGAGGGCACCTGACACACAAGGTGGGCACCTGACACACACAGGGAGAGCACCTGACACACACGGGGAGGACACCTGACACATATGGGGAGGGCACCTGACACACACAAGGGCACCTGACACACACGGGGAGGGCACCTGACACATATGGGGAGGGCACCTGACACATATGGGGAGGGCACCTGACACACACGGGGAGGGCACCTGACACACACGGGGAGGGCACCTGACACACACGGGGAGGGCACCTGACACACACGGGGAGGGCACCTGACACACACGGGGAGGGCACCTGACACACACGGGGGGAGGGCACCTGGCGCAGGGCAGGGTCTCACCTGTACAGGTCGGGCACCTGTCCGAGGCGGAAGCGCGTGCTCAGGTTTCCCAGGAGGCTTTGCTGTTGCCCGTAGAGACAGAGCAGGTTGTGGAGGGGGAGGGGCTTGGAGGACGCGCAGGTGAATGTCTCCACCTGCTCCTCGTCCCCGAGCTGCAGACGGAAGAAAGAACCAACGTCTGCGCGACCCGTCACCAGAGACGACTCCTTCAACTGAAACACAAACACAAGAAGAGGAAGAGGAGGAAGAGGAGGAAGAGAGAAGGAGGAAGAGGAGGAGGAAGAGGAGCATGACCCGTCACCAGAGACGACTCCTTCAACTGAAACACAAACACAAGAAGAGGAAGAGGAGGAGAGAGGAGGAAGAGAGAAGGAGGAAGAGGAGGAGGAAGAGAGGAGGAAGAGAGAAGGAGGAAGAGGAGGAGGAAGAGGAGCATGACCCGTCATCAGAGACGACTCCTTCAACTGAAACACAAACACAAGAAGTGGAGGAAGAGGAGAGGAGGAGGAGAGGAGGAGGAGGAGGAGGAGAAGTGGAGGAGAGGAGGAGGAGGAGGAGGAGAGGAGGAGGAGGAGGAGAGGAGGAGGAGGAGGAGGAGGAGGAGGAGGAGGAGGAGGAGGAGAGGAGAGGAGGAGAGGACAGGAGACAGACAGGAGCAGACAGGAGCAGACAGGAGCAGACAGGAGCAGACAGGAGCAGACAGCAGACAGGAGCAGACAGGAGCAGACAGGAGCAGACAGAGCAGACAGGAGCAGACAGGAGCAGACAGAGAGCAGGACAGGAGCAGACAGGAGCAGACAGGAGCAGACAGGAGCAGACAGGAGCAGACAGCAGACAGGAGCAGACAGGAGCAGACAGGAGCAGACAGGAGCAGACAGGAGCAGACAGGAGCAGACAGGAGCAGACAGGAGCAGACAGGAGCAGACAGGAGCAGGACAGCAGAGCAGACAGGCAGCAGCAGACAGGCAGACAGGACAGGAGCAGGCAGCAGAGACAGGAGCAGGAGCAGGAGCAGGCAGGAGCAGACAGGAGCAGACAGGAGCAGACAGGAGCAGACAGGAGCAGGCAGGAGGCTCACATATGGCACTTTGCTCCTGGTGGTGGGGGTGGGTTTGGTCACGTGGAGGAAGTGAAGTTCTCCAGGCAGAATTCCTCCTGAAACATGAAACATCATCAGGAACCTCCTCCAGATACACCTCCAGACCTGCTTCAGTCCTGGTCTGGTCCTGTCTGGTCCTGGTCCTGGTCTGGTCCTGGTCCTGGTCTGGTCCTGGTCTGGTCCTGGTCTTGTACCTGTGACTTTCGGTCTCTTGTAGATGGGCAGGAGTTCGCTCTCTTCTCGTGGTTCTGCCGTCACGTCAAACAGAAGAAGAATCTGACGAGCCAAATCCTGCCCCACCTGAAACACACACACACACACGCGCACACACACACACACACACACACACACACACACACACACACAGATTTGCCCTCCCTGTGTGTGTCAGGTGTGTGTCAGGTGCCCTCCCTGTGTGTGTCAGGTGTGTGTCAGGTGCCCTCCAGTGTGTGTCAGGTGTGTGTCAGGTGCCCTCCTCGTGTGTGTAAGGTGTGTCAGGTGTGTGTCAGGTGTGTGTGTGTGTCAGGTGTGTGTCAGGTGTGTGTGTGTGTCAGGTGTGTGTCAGTGTGTCAGGTGTGTGTGTGTGTCAGGTGTGTGTGTGTGTCAGTGTGTGTGTGTGTCAGGTGTGTGTGTCAGTGTGTGTGTGTGTGTCAGTGTGTGTGTGTGTGTCAGGTGTGTGTCAGGTGTGTGTCAGGTGTGTGTCAGGTGTGTGTGTGTGTCAGTGTGTGTGTCAGGTGTGTGTGTGTGTCAGGTGTGTGTCAGTGTGTGTGTGTGTCAGGTGTGTGTGTGTGTCAGGTGTGTGTGTCAGGTGTGTTGTGTGTGTGTGTCAGTGTGTGTCAGTGTGTGTGTCAGGTGTGTGTCAGTGTGTGTGTCAGTGTGTGTGTGTGTGTGTGTCAGGTGTGTGTCAGGTGTGTGTCAGTGTGTGTCAGGTGTGTGTCAGTGTGTCAGGTGTGTGTGTGTCAGGTGTGTGTGTGTGTCAGTGTGTGTGTGTGTGTCAGGTGCCCTCCCGTGTGTGTGTGTGTCAGGTGTGTGTCAGGTGTGCCCTCCAGTGTGTGTCAGGTGCCCTCCTCGTGTGTGTGTGTCAGGTGCCCTCCTCGTGTGTCAGGTGTGTGTCAGGTGTGTGTCAGTGTGTGTCAGGTGTGTCAGGTGTGTGTCAGTGTGTGTGTGTGTGTCAGGTGTGTGTCAGGTGTGTGTGTGTCAGGTGTGTGTGTGTGTCAGGTGTGTGTCCAGGTGTGTGTCAGGTGTGTGTCAGGTGTGTGTCAGGTGTGTGTGTGTGTGTGTGTCAGTGTCAGGTGTGTGTCAGGCGTGTGTCAGGTGTGTGTCAGGTGTGTGTCAGGTGCCCTCCTCGTGTGTGTCGTGTGTGTCAGGTGCCCTCCTCGTGTGTGTCAGGTGCCCTCCGTGTGTCGTGTGTGTCAGGTGTGTGTGTGTGTGTCAGGTGTGTGTCAGGTGCCCTCCTCGTGTGTGTCAGGTGTGTGTGTGTGTCAGTGCGTGTGTCAGGTGTGTCAGGTGTGTGTCAGTGTGTCAGTGTGTGTGTGTGTGTCAGGTGTGTGTGTGTCAGGTGTGTGTGTGTGTCAGGTGTGTGTGTGTCAGGTGTGTGTCAGGGTGTGTGTGTGTCAGGTGTGTGTGTGTCAGTGTTGTGTGTGTGTGTGTGTCAGGTGTGTGTCAGGTGCCCTCCTCGTGTGTGTCAGTGTGTGTGTGTGTGTCAGGTGTGTGTCAGTGTGTGTGTGTGTGTCAGTGTGTGTGTGTCAGGTGCCCTCCTCGTGTGTGTCAGTGTGTGTCTGTGTGTGTCAGTGTGTGTGTCAGTGTGTGTGTCAGGTGTGTGTCAGGGTGTGTGTCAGGTGCCCTCCTCGTGTGTGTCAGGTGTGTGTCAGTGTGTGTGTCAGGTGTGTGTGTCAGTGCGTGTGTCAGGTGTCATGTGTCAGGTGTGTTGTGTGTGTCAGGTGTGTGTCAGTGTGTGTGTGTGTGTGTCAGGTGCCCTCCTCGTGTGTGTCAGGTGTGTGTGTGTGTCAGGTGTGTGTCAGGTGCCCTCCTCGTGTGTGTCAGGTGTGTGTGTGTGTGTCAGGTGTGTGTCAGGTGCCCTCCTCGTGTGTGTCAGGTCCTCCCACCTCTCGTGAGCAGAAGCGTTGGTGGTTCCACTCGTCGCTGTGGTACGTCCTGGAGAACTTGGTCGTGGTTCCGGCGCTGAGGATCCAGGGGTCGTTGGTTTGGAAGCAGCGATCGATCACCAGACGCTCGTCCAGAACCAGGAACGAGTCGAGGAGGGAACGACGCATCCCGGGATCAAGACCACGACACGACACACTCACCAGGGCCTGACGAGAGACCAGGACTGAACCAGGACTGGACCAGGACTGGACCAGGACTGAACCAGGACTGAAACAGGACTAAACTAGGACTAGATCAGGACTAAACCAGGACTAGATCAGGACTAGATCAGTACTAAACCAGGACTAAACCAGGACTAGATCAGGACTAGATCAGGACTAAACCAGGACTAAACTAGAACTAGATCAGGACTAAACCAGGACTAAACCAGGACTGAACCAGGAGTAAACCAGGACTGAACCAGAACTGAACCAGGACTGAACCAGAACTGAACCAGGACTAAACCAGGACTGGACCAGGACAGGACTAAACCAGGACTAAACTAGAACTAGATCAGGACTAAACCAGGACTGAACCAGGACTAAACCAGAACTGAACCAGGACTAAACCAGACTAAACCAGGACTAAACCAGGACTGAACCAGGACTAAACCAGGACTAAACTAGGACTAGATCAGTACTGAACCAGGACTGAACCAGGACTGGACCAGGACTGGACCAGGACTGGACCAGGACTGGACCAGGACTGGACCAGGACTGGATCTGGACTGACCCCGCAGCAGATCTGGACGTTCTCTCCGTTGTAGTTGAAGGTGACAGATGTGACCCTGTTCTCCTCGGTGCTGATGTTCTGGAGGACACAGTTCTTGTAGACCTGGACTTGGACCTTCTCCAGGTTCAGATCCACGGCCCGTTCCACGTCCGGGTCCGGGAGCCAGGACCCGGACTCGGACGGGGCCAGGACCAGGTGGATCTGAGGCCCGGGGAGTCCCAGAGAGAGGAACGTCTGCACGGAGGTGAAGGCGTCGATGTCGTGTCCGTACACCACGATGTTCTCTGAGGAGACACGGCCTTCATCAGACCTCAGACCCACTGAGCTTCTGTCACGGATCATTAGAACCTGGACATTTTTAATCACTAGAATCTTTTTTAAATCAATAAAACTATTTAACAAATGAAACAAGTCCGGGAACTGAGCAGAAGATTTTGTACTTTTGGACCAAAATGACCCTGATCCTACGAGTCTCACTGATGTGCTGGTTTTCCGACATGCCTCTGTTTAGACGTGTGCCGGTTTTCCGACATGCCTCTATTCAGACGTGTGCTGGTTTTCCGACATGCCTCTATTAAGACATGCCAGCTTTCCGACATGCCTCTATTCAGACGTGTGCCAGTTTTCCAACATGCCTCTATTTACACGTGTGCCGGTTTTCCGACATGCCTCTATTAAGACATGACAGTTTTCCGACATGACTCTGTTTAGACGTGTGCCGATTTTCCGACATGCCTCTATTAAGACATACCAGTTTTCCGACATGACTCTATTAAGACATGTACTGGTTTTCTGATATGCCTCTATTTCGGAGGGTTGGTGTTTTATAGTTTTGAGTTTTCCAGTGGGTCTGTACCGTGTCCGTGTCCGTGTTCCGTGTCCGTGTCCGAGCTGCTCCTGGACCCAGAGTCGGGCCTTCGCTCGGTCCTCAGGCTCCTCCAGAGTCCACAGGTTCAGAGGCACCGGCCCAGAGCCAATCAGAGACGGAGCCTGTGGTCACATGACACCGTAAGGTTAAGACACACTTCACTGTCACAGTTTATCCTCTGCATTTGACCCGTCCTTCAGCGTCTGTTTTAAACCTGCATTTGACCCGTCCATCAGCGTCTGAGTTAAACTTGCACTTGACCCGTCCCTCAGTGTCTCTGAGTTTAACCTGCATTTGACCCGCCCTTCAGTGTCTCTGTTTTAAACCTGCATTTGACCCGTCCTTCATCTTCTGAGTTAAACCTGTATTTGACCCGCCCTTCAGCGTCTGTTTTAAACCTGCATTTGACCCGCCCTTCAGCGTCTGAGTTAAACCTGCATTTGACCCGCCCTTCAGCGTCTGAGTTAAACCTGCATTTGACCCGCCCTTCAGCGTCTGAGTTAAACCTGCATTTGACCCGTCCTTCAGCGTCTGAGTTAAACCTGCATTTGACCCGTCCTTCAGTGTCTGAGTTAAACCTGCATTTGACCCGTCCTTCAGTGTCTGAGTTAAACCTGCATTTGACCCGTCCTGCAGTGTCTGTTTTAAACCTGCATTTGACCCGTCCTGCAGTGTCTCTGGGTTGTATGTGAGTGACCTCTGACCTGATACTGCAGACCGGTGCAGAGGATCAGGATGTCGTACGGGAGCCAGACAGCAGGGGGCGCAGGGGACCCAGGGACAGGTGAGGACTTCCTGTGGGAGGACACCTGGACGTGTTTGGACTTCCTGTCGATGGACACGACTTTCCCTCGGAGCGTCTTGACGGACGACAGAGGAACGAGCTCCACGTCTCTGCGGCTGAACACATGACTGAAACACACCAACTCTGCACCGTTACACTCCTCTCCTACTGTGTGTGTGTGTGTGTGTGTGTGTGTGTGAGTGTGTGTGTGTGTGTGTGTGTGTGTGTGTGTGTGTGTGTGTGTTTGATGGTTGTGTGTGATGGTTGTGCGTTTGTGATGGTTCTGTGTGTGTGTGCGTTTATGATAGTTGTGCGTTTGTGATGGTTGTGCGTTTGTGATGGTTCTGTGTGTGTGTGTGTGTGTGTGTGTGTGTGTGTGTGTGTGTGTGTGTGTGAGTGTGTGTGTGTGTGTGTGTGTGTGTGTGTGTGTGTGTGTGTGTGTGTGTGTGTGTGTGTGTGTGTGAGTGTGTGTGAGTGTGTGTGTGTGTGTGTGTGAGTGTGTGTGTGTGTGTGACAGTTGTGCGTTTGTGTGTGACCTGGTTGAGAGGAATTGTGTGTCGTCCTCTGCGTCTCCATGGAGACCGTGTGTGGACACCAGGGTCAGACGATTGAAGCGAAGGTGAGGACTGAAAACACAACACAACATTTACACACAACAAACAAACGCACAAACAGGACTGAACCAGTTCTAAACCAGGACCAAACCAGGACTAAACCAGGTCTAAACCAGGACTAAACCAGGACTAAACCAGGTCTAAACCAGGACCCTAAACCAGGACTAAACCAGGTCTAAACCAGGACCTAAACCAGGACTAAACTAGGTCTAAACCAGGACTAAACCAGGACTGAACCAGGACTAAACCAGGACTAAACCAGGACTAAACCTAAACCAGACTAAACCAGGACTAAACCAGGTCTAAACCAGGACTAAACCAGGACTAAAAACTAGGTCTAAACCAGGACTAAACCAGGACTAAACCAGGACTAAACCAGGACTAAACCAAAACTAAACCAGGACTAAACCAGGTCTAAACCAGGACTAAACCAGGTCTAAACCAGGTCTAAACCAGGACTAAACCAGGTCTAAAACAAGTCTAAACCAGGACTAAACCAGGACTAAACCAGGACTAATGAAGCTCTTTTAAACAGTCGGTGTTTGAAAAGCGTTCGACCTTCACGGTGAAGGACTCGCATCATTCACGATTTTCTGTTTTTCACAAACTGAAACTGGAGTCAAGAGGAGGCCACAAAAACACACACACACACACACACACACACACACACACACACACACACACACACACACACACACACACACAATAACAGACACACAAAAACACACAACAACAAAAAAAACCCAAAAAAACACACAACACACAGAAACACACACACACACACACACAAAACACAGAAACACACACACACACACAGACACACACAAACACAAACACACACACACACACAGAAACACACACACACACACACACAAACACAGAAACACACACACACTCCAGAGCCTTTCAACAGTGATAAGTGACAGTGAGAGAGAGAAAGGAGAGAGAGGATGGAGGGACAGCGGGAGCTCCTCAGAGGTCAGAGGTCACGGCGGGGTCACACGGCGGGGTCACGGCGGGGTCACGGCGGGGTTAAGTCCGTCCTGTCTGCTCCGGGCTCCGGTCAGACTGAAGGACTCTGGATTAGGGTTAACTGTCTGGACGTGGATGTGGGACAGACTCGTGTTCTCATTAAAATCAGGTCTCAGATTAAAGTGAGTGAGGCGGGTTTGGGCGACGCCTCGGGGTCTTCAAGGGTCCGATTATCAGTTTACACCTGATGCCCTTCCACAGACGGGCTTTAAGTCCCACACAGACTCCACTATGACACAGACGGGTTTGTTATGTGAGTTTGGGGCCAGTGCACTTCATTCTCAGTCATGTTACAAGTTTATTTAATCTGGGCCAAGATTCCTTCTCAAGGTCTGAGTCTCAAGGGTCCTGGTCTGATCCAGGTCTGACCCGGGATCCTGGTCTGATCCAGGTCTGACCCGGGATCCTCATCTGAGCCGGGACCCAGGTCTGATCCTGGTGAGGAGCACTCGGCCTGAGGAATACTGTGTGTGTTTTAGGTAAAGGAGACACTGTACAAAATTGACTTTTTAGACGTTTCTACCAGGCTGTAATGTTCCCTCATCGAAAAAACTAAATAGTGGATGTCCTCCACTCGAGTCCGTGAGTATTTTGAAACCCTCTTTATGGTTAACAGTACAAGCCTGTACAAGGCTCCGCCCACAACTTGACAAAACTGTGATTTGTGGAAGTCGATTGTGTTGAGATTGTGTGAGTTTTTATTTCTAAAGCGTTTTTCACAGACATGTCACAAAGACGCTTTACTATTGTAGTCACAGGAGCGTACACAAAAGTGTAATTTCTAAAACACACAGTACAAGAGAACACAGTGATCTAAACATGTAAACATGTAAATATGTAAATATGTAAACATGTAAACATGTAAACCTGTAAACATGTAAACATGTTCTGTGTCGGCACTTACACTTCATATAAGAAAAACATTTCCTCTTTAACGGAGAAACCAGAGGAAAGTCACTGCGCCGCAGACAGAACACACACCTCCTCATGTTCATCAGGAGTCAGACTGAAGAGCTGCTGCTGCTGTGAGGTGACAGGGCTAACCACTCTGCCACTGCCCCTCCAGCTCTGACACTGACACGAGTCTCTGTGCAGCTTTGTGTCTTTGTGTCTTTGTCTTTGTGTCTTTGTGCGTCTGTTTTCAACACAATTCACTCTGAGAGATAAACACGTTTATCTATGACAAAATACAGCCCAGAAACGCACAAACACTATCTCCACACACACACACACACACACACACACACACACACACACACCACACACACGCACACACACACACACACACGCACACACACGCACACGACACACACACACACACACACACACACACACCACACACACACACACACACACACACACACACACACACACACACACACACACACACACACACACACGCACACACACACACACACACACACGCACACACACACACACACACACACACACACACACACACACACACCACACACACACACACACACACACACACACACACACACACACACACACACACACACACACACACACACACACACACACACACACACACACACACACACGCACACACACACACGCACACGCACACACACACACACACACACACACACACACACACACACACACACACACACACACACACACACCACACACACGAACCACACACACACACACACACACAGGCGCCCGCACGTGTGTTTGCAGGTTTACGAGTCGCTCATTGTTCCAAACTCAAAGACGTTTCAAAGCGACAAAAGCAAAAGAAAAATCTCTGCAAACGACTGAAAACAGACGAATGTTTAAGATAATGTCACCGCCTCACAACAGAACTGAACCAGGACTAAACCAGGACTAAACCAACCAGGACAGGACTGAACCAGGACTAAACCAGGACTAAACCAGGACTAAACCAGGACTAAAGAAAAACTGTCTAAATCTCAGACCAAAAGAGCAGGAGGACTAAACCCGGTCTGTGGTCTAACCCAGGTCTGAACAGGACTTAACGAAGCTGAGCCCAAATCTCAAAACTCAAATCTCATTTTCCCATTTCACATATTTTTAAGACGAATATTTTAAAGATCAAATCAGGATCAGGAAGATTTTTTGAACATTGAGGTCCCACTTCCTATAAACTGATAAGACTGTTCCTCTGTAGAAAGTGGGAAACAAAGGGTCTTAGTCCAGTCCTGGTCCGGTCTTGGTCCGGTCCTGGTCCGGTCCTGGTCCGGTCCTGGTCCTGGTCCTGGTCCGGTCCTGGTCCGGTCCTGGTACCAGCAGCAGAGGGTCTCGAGCAGACTCAGTCCAGTGTCTGAGGCTCCACAGACGGTGATCCGAGCGTTCACCACCACCTTCTGCTCCAGAGTGAGCTTCCTGCTGATGAGGAGCAGCGCGAACGGAGCCTGAGGAAGAACAAAAACCTCAAAACACGAAACGAAAAAACTGAAAACTGAGGAAGAAAAACAAAACACAAAATTCAAAACTCAGATCTAACAGAGGTTATGGAAGAACAAAACTCGAAACTCGAAACACGAAACTCAAAACTCGAAACATAAAACTCGAAAACTCGAAACTAAAAAACAAGAAACTCGAAAGTCGAAAGTTGAAACTCGAAACTAAAATACACGAAACTTGGAAGTCGAAACACGAACCACGAAACTCGAAAACACAAAACACAAAACTCAAACCTAACAGTCTGTAAATCTAAATGCAGCATCTGATTGGCTCTTGTATAGCGACTCACCTGCGGGTCTGTGATCTGATTGGCTCTTGTATAATGACTCACCTGTGGCTCTGTGATCTGATTGGCTCTTGTATAGCGACTCACCTGCGGCTCTGTGATCTGATTCCCTCTTGTATAGCGACTCACCTGCGGGTCTGTGATCTGACTGGACGGCGCGTTGACGCCCAGGATCTTCCAGGTTGAAGTCCATCTGAGGTCGAGGTCTGACGGGAACAGCACAGTCCAGGAGGAAGTCCAGAGGGTTTATACAGGAAGTCTGAGGAACCACACAAAAACACCGTTACAGCGTGAGGACAGAAGCAGAGAGAACACTGGACTAGTCATGGAGATGTTACTGATTTATCTGGAATGTTCCACATTATGAAGCGCCTGGATCATTCAGTAGATTCACACGTCTGTGCGTCTGTCACAGTTTCAGTTTTATGTGGACGGGCTCATGACAAAGACACGAACCATGAACCAGGTCACAGTCTTCAGCCTGACACAGAAGGTGGATTTATATTTCTGTGTCGACTCATCACTCTGCCGCCGTCACCTTGATGCTGTCCTTTTTGATTTATGGATCTGCACCAAGGTCTTTGCAATGCAAAGTAAATCACCAACACAACACGAGGAGGCGAGGATTAAAAATGGTGTTTGTGTTTACAAAATGAAGCAGGAAAGAGGAGTCGTTACTGTCTGCGTCTCTTTCCCTGTTGTCTGCGTCAGGTTGACGCATAGTTATAAAATTTTAAAGGTGCACGTCGGTCGACACAGTCAAGTTGGTCCAGAGTCTGTTGGTCCAGAGTCTGTTGGTCCAGAGTCTGTTGGTCCAGACCCTGGTGACTGAGCTGCTTTGTGTTAGCACCCAGACCTGTGCACCCAGGGACATGAGCTGAACACAAACAAACACCACCAAGAACACAGACTGGATCAGCCCCAGATGTAAACCTGGACTATACCAGCTTTAGTCCAGGTCTGCTGTTTGGGGGGGGTACTGTCGGTGGTACAGACAGGTCTAAAGCCAGTCTAAACCCAGTCTAAACCCAGTCTAAACCCAGTCTAAACCCGGTCTAAACCCAGTATAAACCCGGTCTAAACCCCAGTCTAAACCCCGGTCTAAACCCAGTATAAACCCGATCTAAACCCAGTATAAACCCGATCTAAACCCAGTCTAAACCCAGTCTAAACCCCGGTCTAAACCCAGTATAAACCCAATCTAAACCCAGTATAAAACCCAATCTAAACCCAGTATAAACCCGGATCTAAACCCCTAAAGTCTAAACCCCAGTCTAAACCCAGTCTAAACCCCGGTCTAAACCCTGGTCTAAACCCAGTGTAAACCCAGTCTAAACCCAGTCTAAACCCAGTCTAAACCCGGTCTAAACCCTGGTCTAAACCCAGTGTAAACCCAGTATAAACCCTGTCTAAACCCCTGTCTAAACCCAGTCTAAACCCAGTCTAAACCCAGTCTAAACCCAGTCTAAACCCAATATAAACCCAGTATAAACCTGGTGTAAACCCTGGTCTAACCCGGTCTCCTCACCTGTCTGTGGGGGCTGTGGGGGGGGTAGTCCCGGTGGTACAGGCAGGACTTGTGGCTCAGGCGCAGTACCTCTCTGAACAGCAGGTGGCAGCAGTGGCGCGCGGTCGGCCGCAGGACAAAGTGTCGGAGGGCGGCGTGCTCCTCGTACGAGTGGTGACTGAAGTAGATGAAGTTCTCGATGTTGTAGTGAGCCCTGAGGAACTCCACCTCCTGACACACAAACCACTGAAACTCAACACACGGACTGAAGCGCTCTGGAAAAACTCTGGAAAAACTCTGGAAAAACTTTCATAAACTATATCTGCGACATTCACACACAGAGACGTTTACATCTGTGACACTCAGAGCATCACTGCAGTTTTATTATAAAAACTGTTCTGACCTGTTCATCTCGGACGAGCACAACCCCGACCAGCTGAGTCCCGACCTGAGCCACGAAGCACTGCACAGGAACTCCGACCTGAGAGACCGGGGTCAGACCGGAGTTAGACCAGGACTGTAACCAGGACTCACGTTGGACTGGACCAAGACTAAACCAGTGTCAGAACCAAAACTGAAACAGAACTATTCTGAGGACGGAACTTCAGGTCAGAATGAAAATTTTTTTTTTAAAAAAAATGTGTAGATTTAGTAGAACACTTGAACTTTTCCATTTATTATTATTATTATTATTATTATTATTTATTTAAATTATTATTATTTATTTATTTATTTTTATTTAGAAGATTGGGAGTGAGTTTGGGCAGGAGCTGGTCTCAGGTCAGATGTGATCGTGGTGACTGGGTGCAGAGTTTGGGCAGGAGCTGGTCTCAGGTCAGATGTGACGTGGGTGACTGGGTGCAGAGTTTGGGCAGGAGCTGGTCTCAGGTCAGATGTGACGTGGGTGACTGGGTGCAGAGTTTGGGCAGGAGCTGGTCTCAGGTCAGATGTGATCGTGGATGACTGGGTGCAGAGTTTGGGCAGGAGCTGGTCTCAGGTCAGATGTGACGTGGGCGACTGGGTGCAGAGTTTGGGCAGGAGCTGGTCTCAGGTCAGATGTGATCGTGGGCGACTGGGTGCAGAGTTTGGGCAGGAGCTGGTCTCAGGTCAGATGTGATCGTGTGTGACTGGGTGCAGAGTTTGGGCAGGAGCTGGTCTCAGGTCAGATGTGACGTGGGTGACTGGGTGCAGAGTTTGGGCAGGAGCTGGTCTCAGGTTGGAGCAGGAGCAGCTGTGGCTCCGTCAGCCTCCGTCTGTCGCTCTGGCTCCAAACACAAACTGGATGAAGAAGAGGAGAGAGCGAGAGAGCGAGAGTGTTCAGCTCCAGTCAAACGAAGCTCATCGAATCTGGAGCCGAGTTCCACGTGAGGACAAAACAGTGA